>NC_060191.1:2192293-2218097 GCF_021184085.1 Oncorhynchus gorbuscha
CCCCGCTGATCCTCAACACGGGGGCCCCACAAGGGTGCGTTCTGAGCCCTCTCCTGTACTCCCTGTTCACCCACGACTGCGTGGCCACGCACGCCTCCAACTCAATCATCAAGTTTGCGGACGACACAACAGTGGTAGGCTTGATTACCAACAACGACGAGACGGCCTACAGGGAGGAGGTGAGGGCCCTTGGAGTGTGGTGTCAGGAAAATAACCTCACACTCAACGTCAACAAAACTAAGGAGATGATTGTGGACTTCAGGAAACAGCAGAGGGAACACCCCCTATCCACATCGATGGAACAGTAGTGGAGAGGGTAGCTAGTTTTAAGTTCCTCGGCATACACATCACAGACAAACTGAATTGGTCCACTCACACTGACAGCGTCGTGAAGAAGGCGCAGCAGCGCCTATTCAACCTCAGGAGGCTGAAGAAATTCGGCTTGTCACCAAAAGCACTCACAAACTTCTACAGATGCACAATCGAGAGCATCCTGGCGGGCTGTATCACCGCCTGGTACGGCAACTGCTCCGCCCTCAACCGTAAGACTCTCCAGAGGGTAGTGAGGACTGCACAACGCATCACCGGGGGCAAACTACCTGCCCTCCAGGACACCTACACCACCCGTTGTTACAGGAAGGCCATAAAGATCATCAAGGACATCAACCACCCGAACCACTGCCTGTTCACCCCGCTATCATCCAGAAGGCGAGGTCAGTACAGGTGCATCAAAGCTGGGACCGAGAGACTGAAAAACAGCTTCTATCTCAAGGCCATCAGACTGTTAAATAGCCACCACTAACATTGAGTGGCTGCTGCCAACACACTGTCATTGACACTGACCCAACTCCAGCCATTTTAATAATGGGAATTGATGGGAAATGATGTAAATATATCACTAGCCACTTTAAACAATGCTACCTTATATAATGTTACTTACCCTACATTATTCATCTCATATACATATGTATATACTGTACTCTACAACATCGACTGCATCCTTATGTAACACATGTATCACTAGCCACTTTAACTATGCCACTTTGTTTACTTTGTCTACATACTCATCTCATATGTATATACTGTACTCGATACCATCTACTGTATGCTGCTCTGTACCATCACTCATTCATATATCCTTATGTACATGTTCCTTATCCCCTTACACTGTGTATAAGACAGTAGTTTTGGAATTGTTAGTTAGATTACTTGTTGGTTATCACTGCATTGTCGGAACTAGAAGCACAAGCATTTCGCTACACTCGCATTAACATCTGCTAACCATGTGTATGTGACAAATAAAATTTGATTTGATGATTTGATTTGATTTGAGAGAGAGAGGGATGGATGGAGAGAGAGAGGGATGGATGGAGAGAGAGAGGGATGGATGGAGAGAGAGAGAGAGGGATGGGTGGAGAGAGAGAGGGATGAATGGAGAGAGAGAGGGATGGATGGAGAGAGAGAGAGGGATGGATGGAGAGAGAGAGAGGGATGGATGGAGAGAGAGAGGGATGGATGGAGAGAGAGAGGGATGGATGGAGAGAGAGAGGGATGGATGGAGAGAGAGAGGGGTGGATGGAGAGAGAGAGGGGTGGATGGAGAGAGAGAGGGATGGATGGAGAGAGAGAGGGATGGATGGAGAGAGAGAGGGATGGATGGAGAGAGAGAGGGGTGGATGGAGAGAGAGAGGGGTGGATGGAGAGAGAGAGGGATGGATGGAGAGAGAGAGGGATGGATGGAGAGAGAGAGGGATGGATGGAGAGAGAGAGGGATGGATGGAGAGAGAGAGGGGCGGATTTACCATTTGGCCATCAGATGTCCCACCAGTGCTCCTTATAGGACACATCACTGCTATCTATACTCCTCTGTAAACTGGTCATCTCTGTTTACCCGTCGCAAGACCCACTGGTTGATGCTTATTTATAAAACCCTCTTAGGCCTAATTCCCCCCTACCTGAGATATCTACTGCATCCCTCATCCTCCTCATACAACACCCGTTCTGCCAGTCACATTCTGTTAAAAGTCCCCAAAGCACACACGTCGCTCCTGGGTCACTCCTCTTTTCTTTCACTGCAGCTAACGATTATGGACACTCTTACTGACAGTTGTGGTTGCTTTGCGTGATGTGTTGTTGTCTCTACCTTCTTGCCCTTTGTGCTGTTGTCTGTGCCCAATAATGTTTGTACCATGTTGTGTTGCTACCATGTTGTTGTCATGTTGTGTTGCTACCATGCTGTGTTATTGTCTTTAGGTATCTCTTTATGTAGTGTTGTGGTGTCTCTCTTGTCATGATGTGTGTTTTGTCCTATATTTATTTATTTATTTATTTATTTATATTTATTTATTATTTTCAATCCCAGCCCCCATCCCCGCAGGAGGCCTTTTGTCTTTTGGTAGGTGGTCATTGTAAATAAGAATTTGTTCTTAACTGACTTGCCTAGTTAAATAAAGGTTAAATTAAAATAATAAAAATAATAATCTACGCACACACACACACACACACACACACACACACACACACACACACACACACACACACACACACACACACACACACACACACACACACACACACACACACACACACACACACACACACACACACACACACACACGCACAAACACACGCACAAACACACACACACACACACGCACACGCACACGCACAAACACACACACACACACGCACACACACACACACACACACACACACACGCACACGCACAAACACACACACACGCACACGCACACGCACAAACACACACACACACACACGCACACGCACAAACACACACACACGCACACGCACACGCACAAACACACACACACGCACACGCACACGCACACGCACACGCACACGCACACGCACACGCACACACACACACACACACACACACACACACACACACACACACACACACACACACACACACACACACACACACACACACACACACACACACACACACACACACACGCACACGCACACGCACAAACACACACACACACGCACACACACGCACAAACACACGCACACGCACACGCACACGCACAAACACACACACACGCACACGCACACGCACAAACACGCACACACGCACACACACACACACACACACACACACACACACACACACACACACACACACACGCACGCACGCACGCACACACACACACACACACACACTCTACCTCACGCTCTACCCATCTCTCTCTCTCTCCCTCTCTCTGTCCGTCTATCTTTCTCTTTATCTATCTGCTTGCTGAACAGTGGTTATATAAAGTGAGGCCTAAATGTGTGCTGTCTTCCGTGTTGGACACACACACTCACAACTCCCTCTTCACTCTGAAATAGTATGGTTAGCATTTTTCAGGTGGATCGCTAGCAGAACCTTCAGACAGAGAGAATAAGGTCATCACTGGACAGATAACCCACCACACTGTGACAACTGCATGGATATGTGTGAAACTGAAGAGAGAGACAGATGTATGGGAGATAAAGCTCAATACAAGATGTAGAGAAACAGAGAGAGAGACAGATGTATGGGAGATAAAGCTCAATACAAGATGTAGAGAAACAGAGAGAGAGACAGATGGATGGGAGATAAAGCTCAATACATAGATGTAGAGAAACAGAGAGAGAGACAGATGGATGGGAGATAAAGCTCAATACAAGATGTAGAGAAACAGAAAGAGAGACAGATGGATGGGAGATAAAGCTCAATACATAGATGTAGAGAAACAGAAAGAGAGACAGATGTATGGGAGATAAAGCTCAATACATAGATGTAGAGAAACAGAAAGAGAGACAGATGGATGGGAGATAAAGCTCAATACATAGATGTAGAGAAACAGAGAGAGAGAGGTGGATGGGAGATAAAGCTCAATACATAGATGTAGAGAAACAGAAAGAGAGACAGATGGATGGGAGATAAAGCTCAATACATAGATGTAGAGAAACAGAGAGAGACTGTGAGATTAAGAGAGAGGGGGGAGAGGGAAGAGAGAGACTGTGAGATAAAGAGAGAGAGAGACTGTAAGATAAAGAGAGAGAGGGGAGAGGGAAGAGAGAGCATGAGAGATAAAGAGGGAGAGGGTAGAGAGAGACTGTGAGAGGGGAGAGAGCCCACAAAATGAGGTGGAAACTGAACTGCACTTCCTCCTAACCAATGTTAGGAATGTTCCTGCCCAACGTATGACCATATTAGAGAGACATATTTCCCTCAGATTACACAGATCCACAAAGAATTCGAAAACAAATCAAATTTTCATAAACTCCCATATCTACTGGGTGAAATTCCACAGTGTGCCATCACAGCAGCAAGATTGGTGACCTGTTGCCATGAGAAAAGGGCAACCAGTGAAGAACAAACACCATTGTAAATACAACCCATATTTATGCTTATTTATTTTATCTTGTGTCCTTTAACCATTTGTACATTGTTAAAACACTGTATATATATTGTGGCGAAATCTGCACGGAGCCTTCACCGTGCACTGCCACTTTAAGAGCGCATCAGCAGTAAGGAAGGAGGAAATAAAGAGAGCTCTTTGGGGAGGGGCTCTTGCGTGGTGCGACAGTTTGATTGTGTGTGATGTGCTGCAGAAGTTTTGTTTGTTTTCAGCGTTTGTAGTTTATAAAGTATTTAACCTGTTGCGACGAGCCATCCCGGATCCGGGATCGTGAATACAGACTCAAGCTCATTACAATAACGCAACGTTAACTATTCATGAAAATCGCAAATGAAATGAAATCAATATGCTAGCTCTCAAGCGTAGATTTTTGTTAACAACACTGTCATCTCAGATTTTCAAAATATGCTTCTCAACCATTGCAAAACAAGCATTTGTGTAACACTATTGATAGCTAGCGTAGCATTTAGCTTAGCATTTAGCGTTAGCATTCAGCAAGCAACATTTTCACAAAAACCAGAAAAACATTTAAATAAAATAATTTACCTTTGAAGAAGTTCAGATGTTTTCAATGAGACTCTCAGTTAGATAGCAAATGTTCAGTTTTTACAACAATTTGTTTAGGACAAATCGTTCCGTTTTCCGCGTCACGTTTAGCTACGAAAGAAACCTGTATCCAGGATTGTGTAAATCTATCCGCATGCTCATTAGCATAACTCAATGTTAACTATTCATGAAAATCGCAAATGAAATGAAATAAATCTATTTGCTCTCAAGCTTAGCCTTTTGTTAACAACACTGTCATCTCAGATTTAAAAAAATATGCTTCTCAACCATTGCAAAACAAGCATTTGTGTAACACTATTGATAGCCTAGCATAGTATTATGCCTGACATGCCTGACATTCAGCAAGCAACATTTTCACAAAAAACAGAAAAACATTCAAATAAAATCATTTACCATTGAAGAACTTTAAAGAACTTCAGATGTTTTCAATGAGGAGACTCAATGTTCAGTTTTTACAAAAAGATTATTTGTGTTGACAAATTGCTCCGTTTTCTCCATCACGTTTGGGTAAGAAAAAACCCGAAAATTAAGTCATTAAAACGCAAACTTTTTTCCAAATTAGCTCCATAATATCGACAGAAACATGGCAAACCGATGTTTAGAATCAATCCTCAAGGTGTTTTTCACATATCTATCGACGATAAATCCATCGTGGCAGTTGACTTTCTCTTCTGAAGAAATGGAATGCACATGGACCTAGAGATTACAAAATAATTTTGACACAGGACACCGGGCGGACCCCTGGTAAATGTAGTCTCTTATGTTCAATCTTCCAATGATATGCCTACAAATACGTCACAATGCTGCAGACATCTTGGACGAACGGCAGAGAGCTCAAGTTCATTCATGGCACATTCACAGCCATATAAGGAGACGATGGGAAACAGAGCCTCAAAAATTCTGCTCATTTCCTGTTTGAGGTTTCATCTTGGTTTTGCCTGTAGCATGAGTTCTGTGGCACTCACAGATAATATCTTTGCAGTTTTGAAAACGTCAGAGTGTTTTCTTTCCAAAACTGTCGAGCATCTTTTCGTGACAAAATATTGTGCTTAAAACGGGCACGTTTTTTTATCCAATAATGACATAGCGCCCCCATAGGTTGAAGAGGTTAACTCAATCATCGGTGTGATCGCTTTAGATCGTGGTTGTTTCTATTTGGGACCACGCCCGTTATGGATCGCATGGATTAGTAGCAACAGTGTTGCGAAGCTTTAACATACAAACAAACAAACAAACAAACCACCGGACAGTCAGACAGTACACCGGCAGGCCTGAAGACCACAGCTAAGATTGATCTTTTTTTCTCTCTTTCTCTTCCCTCTCGTTCCAGTGCTTTACCCTGCAACAGACTCTCTATGTTTCAAATGCACTTCCCATTGAAGTTCATTAGAGCTGGACTATTATTGCCCTGCCAGAAGTATTTGGATGGACATTTTAGTTAAAAGGGAGGTTGTTTGCAAGTTGTGTATTGTTATGTGAACTGTATTGAGGTGAGGTGTACTAATGACATGTGGCCGAGAAGACTGTGGACATTTTTGAGGTCTTTGTTGTGTCGATGAACACCCCCCACATTCATACCCTCTGCACTCATCCACTAGAAAATAATACAGATTATTGCAAATCCTCTGTTGATGACTGGGTTCGTTCTTGTATGAAGTGGCTGTTGAATTGCTCTGCCATTATTATTATTATTATTATTATTATTATTATTATTATTATTATTATTATTATTATTATTATTATTATATGAGGGATTCTTGTTGGGGTTACCCCTGTGCTGTGATGTGGGTTTTATATGGTGTTTATTCTCTTTTCTCTCCACTGGCTATCTGGTAAACAGGCTACACTCTAGGCAGTCTCTTCTGCTGATGTGTGTGGGTCTGGTACTCTCTCTATTCTACTCTTTTCCTTTCGGCATGGTTAATACCTGCCTGGCGCCCGAACAAAATCTTTCTTTACCTCTCTCTAATAAATAACGCTACAATATAATATGGCATTTGTAATGTCTTTATTGTTTTGAAACTTCTGTATGTGTAATGTTTACTGTAAATGTTTTATTGTTTATTTCACTTTATATATTCACTTTATATATTATCTACCTCACTTGCTACCTCACTTACTATATTATCTACCTCACTTGCTTTGGCAATGTTAACACATGTTTCCCATGCCAATAAAGCCCTTGAATTGAATTGAAGAAATTGACTGTGAGAGGGTAGAGAGAGATGGAGAGAGTGATTATGACAGATAATACTGGTTCTGTCATGCAGGTGAAAGAGGACCCAAAAGCGACTTAACAGAAACAGAGTTTATTTAAGTCCAAACAGGGAATAACAGAAATCCTCTAGTCTGTAGAGGGGAATAACTGGAGAAGCGGCCACAGACTGCAGGTCGCTTCGGGTAGGCGCAGGCCGTAGTAGACAGAGACACCTGCTCACACGCAGCATCTGATGAAGGCAAAAAACACGACAGGACAGGGCGAAACACAATCACAGCATGGTGAATACAAAACAAGGAACCGACGGGACAGGAACGGAACACAAAGGAATAAATAGGGACTCTAATCAGGGGAAAGGATCGGGAACAGGTGTGGGAAGACTAAATGATGATTAGGGGAATAGGAACAGCTGGGAGCAGGAGCAACGATAGAGAGAGGAGAGAGAGGGAGGGGGAGAGAGGGATAGAAAAAGGGAACGAACCTAATAAGACCAGCAGGGGGAAACGAACAGAAGGAAAAGCAAAATGACAAGATGATATAAGACAAAACATGACAGTACCCCCACTCACCGAGCGCCTCCTGGCGCTCTCGAGGAGGAACACTGGCGGCAACGGAGGAAATCATAGATCAAACGGTCCAGCACGTCCCGAGAAAGAACCCAACTCCTCTCCTCAGGACCGTAACGAAAAACGATAAAAGGGAAACTAGGGTACTACTCTAAAAAAAAAATGAGAACTAGGGACAGACTGAGACACAGCAAGGGCAGGAACAAGAACAGGAGAGATGCGATGGCAGGGAACAGACTGAGACCCAGCAAGACCAGGAGCAGAAGCAGAAAAAAATTACCAGACTTCTTCTGCGCGCAGTCTGAACACGCAGCCACGAAACGGCGCGTGTCACGCTCCTGAGTCGGCCACCAAAAGCGCTGGCGAATAGACGCAAGAGTGCCTCGAACACCGGGATGACCAGCTAACTTGGCAGAGTGAGCCCACTGAAGAACAGCCAGACGAGTGGAAACAGGAACGAAAAGGAGGTTACTAGGACAAGCGCGCGGCGACGCAGTGTGCGTGAGTGCTTGCTTAACCTGTCTTTCAATTCCCCAGACTGTCAACCCGACAACACGCCCATAAGGAAGAATCCCCTCGAGATCAGTAGAAGCCACAGAAGAACTAAACAGACGGGATAAGGCATCAGGCTTGGTGTTCTTGCTACCCGGACGGTAAGAAATCACAAACTCGAAACGAGCGAAAAACAACGCCCAACGAGCTTGACGGGCATTAAGTCGTTTGGCAGAACGGATGTACTCAAGGTTCTTATGGTCTGTCCAAACGACAAAGGAACGGTCGCCCCCTCCAACCACTGTCGCCATTCGCCTAGGGCTAAGCGGATGGCGAGCAGTTCACGGTTACCCACATCATAGTTGCGCTCAGATGGCGACAGGCGATGAGAAAAATAAGCGCAAGGATGAACCTTATCGTCAGACTGGAAGCTGGGATAGAATGGCTCCCACGCCTACCTCTGAAGCGTCAACCTCGACAATGAATTGTCTAGTGACGTCAGGAGTAACGAGGATAGGAGCGGACGTAAAACGTTCTTTTAGAAGATCAAAAGCTCCCTGGGCGGAACCGGACCACTTAAAACACGTCTTGACAGAAGTAAGAGCTGTGAGAGGGGCAGCAACTTGACCGAAATTACGAATGAAACGCCGATAGAAATTAGCGAAACCTAAAAAGCGCTGCAACTCGACACGTGACCTTGGAGCGGGCCAATCACTGACAGCTTGGACCTTAGCGGAATCCATCTGAATGCCTTCAGCGGAAATAACGGAACCGAGAAAAGTAACGGAGGAGACATGAAAAAGAGCACTTCTCAGCCTTTACGTAGAGACAATTCTCTAAAAGGCGCTGTAGAACACGTCGAACGTGCTGAACATGAATCTCGAGTGACGGAGAAAAAATCAGGATATCGTCAAGATAGACAAAAACAAAAATGTTCAGCATGTCTCTCAGAACATCATTAACTAATGCCTGAAAAACAGCTGGCGCATTGGCGAGACCGAACGGCAGAACCCGGTACTCAAAATGCCCTAACGGAGTGTTAAACGCCGTTTTCCACTCGTCCCCCTCTCTGATGCGCACGAGATGGTAAGCGTTACGAAGGTCCAACTTAGTAAAGCACCTGGCTCCCTGCAGAATCTCGAAGGCTGATGACATAAGGGGAAGCGGATAACGATTCTTAACCGTTATGTCATTCAGCCCTCGATAATCCACGCAGGGCGCAGAGTACCGTCCTTCTTCTTAACAAAAAAGAACCCCGCCCCGGCCGGAGAAGAAGAAGGCACTATGGTACCGGCGTCAAGAGACACAGACAAATAATCCTCGAGAGCCTTACGTTCGGGAGCCGACAGAGAGTATAGTCTACCTCGAGGAGGAGTGGTCCCCGGAAGGAGATCAATACTACAATCATACGACCGGTGAGGAGGAAGGGAGTTGGCTCGGGACCGACTGAAGACCGTGCGCAGATCATGATATTCCTCCGGCACTCCTGTCAAATCGCCAGGTTCCTCCTGAGAAGTAGGGACAGAAGAAACGGGAGGGATGGCAGACATTAAACACTTCACATGACAAGAAACGTTCCAGGATAGGATAGAATTACTAGACCAATTAATAGAAGGATTATGACATACTAGCCAGGGATGACCCAAAACAACAGGTGTAAACGGTGAACGGAAAATCAAAAAAGAAATAGTCTCACTGTGGTTACCAGATACTGTGAGGGTTAAAGGTAGTGTCTCAAATCTGATACTGGGAAGATGACTACCATCTAAGGCAAACATGGGCGTAGGCTTGTCTAACGGTCTGAAAGGAATGTTATGTTTCCGAACCCATGCTTCGTCCATGAAACAACCCTCAGCCCCAGAGTCAATCAAGGCACTGCATGTAGCACCCGAACCGGTCCAGCGTAGATGGACCGACATAGTAGTACAAGATCTAGATGAAGAGACCAGAGTAGTAGCGCTCACCAGTAGCCCTCCGCTTACTGATGGGCTCTGGCCTCTTACTGGACATGAATTAACAAAATGTCCAGCAACTCCGCAATAGAGGCACAGGCGGTTGGTGATCCTCCGTTCCCTCTCCTTAGTCGAGATGCGAATCCCTCCCAGCTGCATGGGCTCAGTCTCAAAGCCAGAGGAGGGAGATGGTTGCGATGCGGAGCAGGGAAACACCGTTGATGCGAGCTCTCTTCCACGAGCCCGGTGACGAAGATCTACCCGTCGTTCTATGCGGATGGCGAGAGCAATCAAAGTCCACATCTGAAGGAACCTCCCGGGAGAGAATCTCATCCTTAACCACTGCGTGGAGTCCCTCCAGAAAACGAGCGAGCAGCGCCGGCTCGTTCCACTCACTAGAGGCAGCAAGAGTCGAAACTCAATAGAATAATCCGTTATGGACCGTTCACCTTGGCATAAGGAAGCCAGGGCCCTAGAAGCCTCCCTACCAAAAACTGAACGGTCAAAAACCCGAATCATCTCCTCTTTAAAGTTCTGGAACTTGTTAGAGCAATCAGCCCTTGCCTCCCAGATAGCTGTGCCCCATTCTCGAGCCCGGCCAGTAAGGAGTGAAATGACGTAAGCAACCCGAGCTCTCTCTCTAGAGTATGTGTTGGGTTGGAGAGAGAACACAATCTCACACTGCGTGAGAAAGGAGCGGCACTCAGTGGGCTGCCCGGAGTAGCAAGGTGGGTTATTAACCCTAGGTTCTGGAGGCTCGGCAGGCCAGGAAGTAACAGGTGGCACGAGACGTAGACTCTGGAACTGTCCAGAGAGGTCGGAAACCTGAGCGGCCAGGTTCTCCACGGCATGGCGAGCAGCAGACAATTCCTGCTCGTGTCTGCCGAGCATGGCTCCTTGGATCTCGACGGCAGTGTAACGAGCGTCTGAAGTCGCTGGGTCCATTCCTTGGTCGGTTCCTTCTGTCATGCAGGTGAAGAGGACCCAAAAGCGACTTAACAGAAACAGAGTTTATTTAAGTCCAAACAGGGAATAACAGAAATCCTCTAGTCTGTAGAGGGAATAACTGGAGAAGCGGCCACAGACTGCAGGTCGCTTCGGGTAGGCGCAGGCCGTAGTAGACAGACAGAGACACCTGCTCACACGCAGCATCTGATGAAGGCAAAAACACGACAGGACAGGGCGAAACACAATCACAGCATGGTGAATACAAAACAAGGAACCGACGGGACAGGAACGGAACACAAAGGAATAAATAGGGACTCTAATCAGGGAAAGGATCGGGAACAGGTGTGGGAAGACTAAATGATGATTAGGGGAATAGGAACAGCTGGGAGCAGGAACGGAACGATAGAGAGAGGAGAGAGAGGGGGGGGGAGAGAGGGATAGAAAAAGGGAACGAACCTAATTAAGACAAAACATGACAGGTTCATACTCAGTACCTTCAAACCCCACTGCCGCGCTCAAAGAGCTGCCGCCACTGTCCTCAGAGTGTGTGTATGTGTGATCACTAGAAGTGGATTGGCAGACAGGCTGCGGCTGTATTTCCTGTCACATAAGCAACCTCTAACCTTCACCACCATGGGGGTCTGTCTCTGTTACACACACACACTCAAACATACACAAATACACACACAGGGTATAAGTGTGTATCAATCTGTTCCTAATTAGAGCCATCGTGATGACTCTTTGTAATGGAGGACTGGCTCAGACAAAGGGTCAAACATACAGACACACACACACACACACACACACACACACACACACACACACACACACACACACACACACACACACACACACACACACACACACACACACACACACACACACACACACACACACACACACACACACACACACTGCACGTAGCCCGGGGTTGAAGGTGTGCCTTTTCTCTATTTTAGACACCCCTCTCTTTCCTCCCTCACTTTATCTGACCTCCTCTGCTCTCTATGATTCTCTCCCTGTCCCTCTCCCTCACTTTATCTGACCTCATCTGCTCTCTATGATTCTCTCCCTGTCCCTCTCCCTCACTTTATCTGACCTCCTCTGCTCTCTATGATTCTCTCACTCTCTCTCAATTCTATCAGACACTGTCCCTCATCTTATGGCAGGCAGCAGTGTAGTGCGTTGCCAACCCACAGCTCTCTGCGTTCTCCCCCAACAGGACGGGTAGCCTACTCTCATCAGAGAGGTCTTTGAAACCTTTTTGACATTTTGTCAGGAAATGCAGGTCTGTCTCAGGTTCTGCTGTTGTGCAGTGGTTGCACAGTCTTTCCTCAACAGGGAGCCAGGTTTCCCTGTGTCTACCATTCTCAATGGCAAGGCTGTGCTCACTGAGCCTGCACTTTGTCAAGGTTTTTCTAAGGTTTTGGTCAAATATTTAGCCACCGGGTACTGTCGATTTAGGGCCAGTTAGCACTGCATTTTGCTTTGTGTTTGTGCTTGTGTTTCCCAATAAGCAATGTAGTTTTGTTTTTATTGTGTTTTAATTGGTTGTATTCTGATTAATTGGATGTTCTAGTCTTGAGGCTTCAGTGTGTTAGTAGAACAGGTTTGTTAATTCAGCCCTAGGACCAGCTGGATGAGGGGACTCTTTTCTTTGCTCAGCTCTTGGCATTGCAGGGCTTTGGCGATGATATGAGAGGGGGTCACTGTATTTTAGATGTTTCTAAAACTTCATTGCTATTTTTTGAGTTTTTATTATTAGTGGATATTGGCCTACAGTTGAAGTCGGAAGTTTACATACACTTAGGTTGGAGTCATTAAAACTCGTTTTTCAACCACTCTACAAATGTCTTGTTTTGGGCAAGTCGGTTAGGACTTCTACTTTGTTCATGACACAAGTCATTTTTCCAACAGTTATTTACAGACAGATTATTTCCCTTATAATTCACTGTATCACAATTCCAGTGGGTCAGAAGTTTACATACACTAAGTTGACTGTGCCTTTAAACAGCTTGGAAAATTCCAGAAAATGATGTCATGGCTTCAGAAGCTTCTGATGGGCTAATTGACATCATTTGAGTCAATTGGAGGTGTACCTGTGGATGTATTTAAACGCCTACCTTCAAACTCAGTGCCTCTTTGCTTGACATCATAGGAAAATCAAAAGAAATCAGCCAAGACCTCAGAAAAAAATTGTAGACCTGCACAAGTCTGGTTCATCTTTGGGAGCAATTTCCAAATGCCAGAAGGTACTACGTTCATCTGTACAAACAATAGTACGCAAGTATAAACACTGAAGGAAACAGGTACAAAAGTATCTATATCCACAGTAAAATGAGTCCTATATCGACATATCCTGAAAGGCCACTCAGCAAGGAAGAAGCCACTGCTCCAAAACCGCCATAAAAAAGCCAGACTACGGTTTGCAACTGAATATGCGGACAAAGATCATACTTTTGGGGAAAATGTCCTCTTGTCTGATGAAACAAAAATAGAACTGTTTGGCCATAATGACCACCGTTATGTTTGGAAGAAAAAGGGGGAAGCTTGTAAGTCGAAGAACATCATCCCAACTGTGAAGCACGGGGGTGGCAGCATCATGTTGTGGGGGTGCTTTGCTGCAGGAGGGACTGGTGCACTTCACAAAATATATGGCTTCATGAGGAAGGAAAGTCATGTGGATATATTGAAGCAACATCTCAAGACATCAATTAAAGTTTGGTCGTAAATGTGTCTTCCAAATGGACAACGACCCCAAACATACTTCCAAAGTTGTGGCAAAATTGCTTAAGGACAACAAAGTCAAGGTATTGGAGTGTCCATCACAAAGCCCTGACCTCAAACCCATGGAAATTTGTGGGCAGAACGGAAAAAGTGTGTGTGAGCAAGGAGGCCTACAAACCTGACTCAGTTACACCAGCTCTGTCAGGAGGAATGGGCGAAAATACATCTCTCTCTCTCTCTGCATCTAGTGCGACAGTGTAGCCTAGTGGTTAGAGCGTTGGACTAGTAACCAAAAGGTTGCAAGTTCAAATCCCCAAGCTGACAAGGCAGTTAACCCACTGTTCCTAGGCCGTCATTGAAAATAAGAATTTGTTCTTAACTGACTTGCCTAGTCAAATAAATCATCTCTCTTTTTCTCTGCATCTCTCTCTCAACATAGTGTGACAGTGAAGACACAGCAGTCATACAGAGGCGAGAGACTGCACTAATTAACACTAATTAAAATGGCTCCCTTAACGAGATTGTGTGTGTGTGTGTGTGTGTGTGTGTGTGTGTGTGTGTGTGTGTGTGTGTGTGTGTGTGTGTGTGTGTGTGTGTGTGTGTGTGTGTGTGTGTGTGTGTATAAAATCTAATAAAATACATTCCACCTGTCTGCAGTGCAGGGTTAGATTAAAAGAAAGATACAGACAGATGGTGAAGGATAGAGGGCTACATTTGTTTGTTAATGTAAGTCAGAAGAGGACAGGTTAAAAACAGCATTTGCATGGCAAGTGTCACAGCTGTTCTACCAGCACACCTCATGTGTGATTTAATGTGCGTGTGTCTTAGAGTGTCAACATGTATGTGTGTGCCAGCTGTTCCACCAGCACATAGTGTGAGATTTGTTCTCTGCTCTACACCACCAGCTAGGCCTACCAGACGATACCAGAGCCAGCCAACAATCGGCTCTCCAGGGCATCCAGTAGATGAGAGAGAGAGTCTCTCAGAGCTTTCACAGTCAGCCCACTGACACCCCTATCAGACCACAGCAAAATCACAGTCTACTTGAACAGAGCAATACTCAATCATGAGGCATCAAAGCAAAAGGAACTCAGTAACATTAAGAAATGCTATAGATGGAAGGAATGCAGTTTGGAAACCTACCAAAAAACAATTAGACAACAACAAATTCAATCCCTTTTAGACAATTTCCTGGATTAAAAGTTCCACTGTAATAGTGAAGGTAGTAGAAAATCTTAACAGTATATTTGACCTCTCAGCTTCCCTATCAAATCTAAAAATCTCAAATAGAAAACCGAAGAAAATGAACAACAATGACAAATGGTTTGATGAAAAATGCAAAAATCTAAGAAAGAAATTGAGAAACATGTCCAACCAAAAACATAGAGACCTGGAAAACCTGAGCCTATGCCTTCACTATGGTGAATCACTAAAACAATACAGAAATACACTACGGAAAAAGAAGGAACAGCAGGTCAGAAATCAGCTCAATGTCATTGAAGAATCCATAGACTCTAACCACTTCTGGGATAATTGGAAAACACTAAACAAACAACAACACAAAGAATTATCTATCCAAAATGGAGATGTATGGGTAAACCACTTCTCCAATCTTTTTGGCTCTATAACAAAGAATAAAGAGCAAAAAACATATACATGATCAAATACAGATCTTAGAATCAACTATTAAAGACTACCAGAACCCACTGGATTCTCCAATTACATTGAATGAGTTACAGGACAAAATAAAAACCCTCCAACCCAAAAAGGCCTGTGGTGTTGATGGTATCCTCAATGAAATGATCAAATATACAGACAACAAATTCCAATTGGCTATACTAAAACTCTTTAACATCATCCTTAGCTCTGGCATTTTCCCCAATATTTGTAACCAAGGACTGATCACCCCAATCCACAAAAGTGGAGACAAATTTGACCCCAATAACTACCGTGGAATATGCGTCAACAGTAACCTTGGGAAAATCCTCTGCATTATTATTAACAGCAGACTCGTACATTTCCTCAATGAAAACAATGTACTGAGCAAATGTCAAATTGGCTTTTTACCAAATTACCGTACAACAGACCATGTATTCACCCTGCACACCCTAATTGACAACCAAACAAACCAAAACAAAGGCAAAGTCTTCTCATGCTTTGTTGATTTCAAAAAAAGCCTTTGACTCAATTTGGCATGAGGGTCTGCTATACAAACTGATGGAAAGTGGTGTTGGGGGTAAAACATACGACATTATAAAATCCATGTACACAAACAACAAGTGTGGGCAAAAAACACACACACATTTCTTCACACAGGGCCGTGGGGTGAGACAGGGATGCAGTTTAAGCCACACCCTCTTCAACATATATATCAACGAATTGGCACGGGCACTAGAAAAGTCTGCAGCACCCGGCCTCACCCTACTAGAATCTGAAGTCAAATGTCTACTGTTTGCTGATGATCTGGTGCTTCTGTCACCAACCAAGGAGGGCCTACAGCATCACCTAGATCTTATGCACAGATTCTGTCACACCTGGGCACTGACAGTAAATCTCAGTAAGACCAAAATAATGGTGTTCCAAAAAAGGTCCAGTCACCAGGACCACAAATACAAATTCCATCTAGACACTGTTGCCCTAGAGAACACAAAAAACTATACATACCTTGGCCTAAGCATCAGCGCCACAGGTAACTTCCACAAAGCTGTGAATGATCTCAGAGACAAGGCAAGAAGGGCATGCTATGCCATCAAAAGGAACATAAATTTCAACATACCAATTAGGATTTGGCTAAAAATACTTGAATCAGTCATAGAGCCCATTGCCCTTTATGGTTGTGAGGTCTGGGGTCCGCTCACCAACCAAGACTTCACAAAATGGGACAAACACCAAATTGAGACTCTGCACGCAGAATTCTGCAAAAATATCCTCCGTGTACAACGTAGAACACCAAATAATGCATGCAGAGCAGAATTAGGCCGATACCCACTAATTATCAAAATCCAGAAAAGAGCCGTTAAATTCTATAACCACCTAAAAGGAAGCAATTCCCAAACCTTCCATAACAAAGCCATCACCTACAGAGGGATGAACCTGGAGAAGAGTCCCCTAAGCAAGCTGGTCCTGGGGCTCTGTTCACAAAAACAAACACACCCCACAGAGCCCCAGGACAGCAGCACAATTAGACCCAACCAAATCATGAGAAAACAAAAAGATAATTACTTGACACATTGGAAAGAATTAACAAACAAACAGAGCAAACTAGAATGGTATTTGGCCCTAAACAGAGAGTACACAGTGGCAGAATACCTGAACACTGTGACTGACCCAAAATTAAGGAAAGCTTTGACTATGTACAGACTCAGTGAGCATAGCCTTGCTATTGAGAAAAGCCGCCATAGGCAGACATGGCTCTCAAGAGAAGACAGGCTATGTGCTCACTGCCCACAAAATGAGGTGGAAACTGAGCTGCACTTCCTAACCTCCTGTCCAATGTATGACCATATTAGAGAGACATATTTCCCTCAGATTACACAGATTCACAAAGAATTCGAAAACAAATCCAATTTTGATAAACTCCCATATCTACTGGGTGAAATTCCACAGTGTGCCATCACAGCAGCAAGATTTGTGACCTGTTGCCATGAGAAAAGGGCAACCAGTGAAGAACAAACACCATTGTAAATACAACCAATATTTAAGCTTATTTATTTTATCTTGTGTCCTTTAACCATTTGTACATTGTTAAAACACCATATATATATAATATGACATTTGTAATGCCTTTATTGTTTTGAAACTTCTGTATGTGTAATGTTTCCTGTTCATTTTTATTGTTTATTTCACTTTTGTATAATATCTACCTCACTTGCTTTGGCAATGTTAACGAATGTTTCCCATGCCAATAAAGCCCTTGAATTGAATTGAATTGAGAGAGAGAGATGCAGAGAGAGAGAGAGAGAGAGAGGTGCAGAGAGAGAGGTGCAGCGAGAGAGAGGTAGAGAGAGAGAGATGCAGAGAGAGAGAGGTAGAGAGAGAGAGGTGCAGAGAGAGAGAGAGGTAGAGAGAGAGAGGTGCAGAGAGAGAGAGAGGTAGAGAGAGAGACGTGCAGAGAGAGAGAGGTAGAGAGAGAGAGGTGCAGAGAGAGAGAGAGGTAGAGAGAGAGAGATGCAGAGAGAGAGAGGTAGAGAGATAGAGAGGTGCAGAGAGAGATAGAGGTAGAGAGAGAGAGGTACAGAGAGAGAGAGGTAGAGAGACAGAGAGGTGCAGAGAGAGAGAGAGATGCAGAGAGAGAGAGGTAGAGAGAGAGAGAGGTGCAGAGAGAGAGAGGTAGAGAGATAGAGAGGTGCAGAGAGAGATAGAGGTAGAGAGAGAGAGGTGCAGAGAGAGAGAGAGGTAGAGAGAGAGGTGCAGAGAGAGAGAGGTAGAGAGAGAGAGGTGCAGAGAGAGAGAGAGGTAGAGAGAGAGAGTTAGAGAGAGCGGTAGAGAGAGAGGGGTGCAGAGAGAGAGGTAGAGAGAGAGAGAGGTAGAGAGAGAGACGTGCAGAGAGAGAGAGGTAGAGAGAGAGAGGTGCAGAGAGAGAGGTAGAGAGAGAGAGAGGTGCAGAGAGAGAGAGGTAGAGAGAGAGAGAGGTGCAGAAAGAGAGAGAGGTAGAGAGAGATAGATGCAGAGTGAGAGAGGTAGAGAGAGAGAGAGGTGCAGAGAGAGAGAGGTAGAGAGAGAGAGGCGCAGAGAGAGAGGTAGAGAGATAGAGAGGTGCAGAGAGAGAGAGAGGTGCAGAGAGAGAGAGAGGTAGAGAGAGAGAGATGCAGAGAGAGAGAGGTAGAGAGAGAGAGAGTCTGTCTCTCTGTCAAAAAGGAAATAGTTTTGGAGGTAGAGACAGAAATCTAGTTTAGGTCTTAGCAGCAGTGGAATCAGTAACTTCATCTGCTTTTAGCATAGTGAGATGATGTGGTAAAGTAAACCAAGCCATCAGTTGTCTGCTTTTCTCTCACATGGGCTCAATATTTTTCCTAACAGCCACAGTCCATAGATGGGATGTCTACCGTTAACACACAGCATAGCAATAAAGGTTGGTTTGAATTTCAATCAGCCTGCAACAGGAGGAGGGAGGAGGGAGGGAGGGGAAGGAAGGGGAGGGGGAGGGGGAGGGAGGGGAGGGAGGGAGGGAGGGAGGGAGGGAGGGAGGGAGGGAGGGAGGAGGGAGGGAGGGAGGGAGAGGGAGGGAGGAGAGAGAGAGAGAGAGAGAGAAGAGAGAGAGAGAGGGAGGGAGGGAGGGAGGGAGGGAGGGAGGGAGGTGAGAAAGCGACAGACCAGTGAGAGTAAATAAAGAAGTGTTAGAAAGGGAAGATACAGCGTGTCCTTGCCAGAGGGACAGAGAACAGCTAAAAAACAGATCAACTGAATGTCATATTCTTTTATATCATTTGTCTGATCTTATTCTCCGTTAGTTTGCTCCTACACATGTTTTGCTCTGTGGCTGATGGAAGAAAAGGTCAATAATAGTGAGTAGTGACAGCCAACAGTGACCTTCCAAAACAACAAACTGTTGTTTGGTGTGTCTCCACTAAGCCGACAGTTAACGTAAGTTATAAAACCTGTTGTTCAGGCGACAAAACACCTTTTCTTATTCATTACTATATTCTATTTCTTTATAAAGTAGCTTACACAGCATGGACATTTTATATGGATCAATGACCTTCCAAGCAGTATTTCTAGCAATGAATAAACAAACTAGGGTTATTTTCATGAATTCAAACTAAGAAAGTAAGGCGGCCTGTGGACTTTAAAGAAGCAGAATTCTGAAGGGTAGACCTTGGCTTGTAACTTCTCTCTCTGCTTCTGTCTGTGTGTGTAGCAAACAGTCACTACCAACATTCTACTGACATAGATGGGTAGTTATGAGAGGGAGGGGAAGAGAGGGGGGTGAGACAGACAGAAAGAGAGAGGGAGAGAAGGAGAAATGAGAAGGAGGGGAAGAGAGGGGATGAGACAGACAGAAAGAGAGAGGGAGAGAAAAGGAGAAATGTGAGGGAGAGGAAGAGAGGTGGGTGAGACAGACAGAAAGAGAGAGGGAGAGAAGGAGAAATGAGAGGGAGGGGAAGAGAGGGGGATGAGACAGGCAGAAAGAGAGAGGGAGAGAAGGAGAAATGAGAAGGAGGGGAAGAGAGGGGGATGAGACAGGCAGAAAGAGAGAGAGAGAAGGAGAAATGAGAGGGAGGGGAAGAGAGGGGGATGAGACAGACAGAAAGAGAGAGGGAGAGAAGGAGAAATGAGAGGGCAGAGATAATAAAAGGGGGAGATAGAGAGGAAGTGTAGAGAGAGAGAAAGAGGTAAAGCATTGTGTACCCTGTCGTGGAGCTTCTCTAACACCTCGTTTCTGTCACACCTCCACAGACACACTGAATATGAATGAGACAGAAGTTCCTCTCCGCCGCTCACTCATCCCTCAACCTCTCTCTTTTCTTTCATTCCCTCTCTCTCTCCCTCACTTTCTCTTTCTTTCACCACTCACTGATCATGTCTCCTGTCCTCCCTCTCTCACCTCCCTTTCTCTCTCACTGTGGTCCCTTGGTGTCATCCCTCCATCTCTCCCTCTACTGCTCCTCCAGTCCATCATCTGTTCTCTCATCTCCTTTTCTTCTGTGTGGCCCATCCTTATCCCTCTCCCCTCTCCATTCCCTCTCCCCCTCTCCCCCTCTCCATTCCCTCTCCCCCTCTCCATTCCCTCTCCCCTCTCTCCATTCCCTCTCTCCTCCCTTCTCTCCATTCCCTCTCCCCTTCTCCATTCCCTCTCCCCCTCTCCATTCCCTCTCCCCCCCCCATTCCCTCTCCCCTCTCCCCCTCTCCATTCCCTCTCCCTCCCATCTCCATTCCCTCTTCCCCCCCCTCTCCATTCCCTCTCCCCCTCTCCATTCCCTCTCCATTCCCTCTCCCCCTCTCCATTCCCTCTCCCCCTCTCCATTCCCTCTCCATTCCCTCTCCCCCTCTCCATTCCCTCTCCCCTTTCCATTCCCTCCCCCTCCCATTCCCTCTCTCCATTCCCTCTCCCCCTCTCCATTCCCTCTCCCCCATTTCCATTCCCTCTCCCCCTCTCCATTCCCTCTCCCCCTCTCCATTCCCTCTCCCCTCTTCATTCCCTTTCCATTCCCTCTCCCCTCTCCATTCCCTCTCCCCCCCCCTTCTATTCCCTCTCCCCCTCTCCATTCCCTCTCCCCCTCTCCATTCCCTCTCCCCCTCTCCATTGCCTTTCCATTCCCTCTCCCCCTTTCCATTCCCTCTCCACCCTTTCCATTCCCTCTCCTCCCTCTCCATTCCCTCTCCCCTTTTCCATTCCCTCTCCCCCTTTCCATTCCCTCTCCCCCTCTCCATTCCCTCTTCCCCCCCCTTTCCATTCCCTCTCCCCCTCTCCATTCCCTCTCCCCCTCTCCATTCCCTCTCCCCCTTTTATTCCTTCTCCCCTCTCCATTCCCTCTCCCCCTTTCCATTCCCTCTCCCCCTTTCCATTCCCTCTCCCCCCTCTCCATTCCCTCTCCCCCTTTCCATTCCCTCTCCCCCCCTCTCCATTCCCTCTCCCCCTCTCCATTCTCTCTCCCCCTTTCCATTCCTTCTCCCCATCTCCATTCCCTCTCCCCCATCTCCATTCCCTCTCCCCCTCTCCATTCCCTCTCCCCCTCTCCATTCCTCCCCATCTCCCCCTCTCCATTCCTTCTCCCCCATCTCCATTCCCTCTCCCCCATCTCCATTCCCTCTCCCCCTCTCCCCCTCTCCATTCCCTCTCCCCATCTCCATTCCCTCTCCCCCTTTCCATTCCCTCTCCCCCTTTCCATTCCCTCTCCCCCTTTCCATTCCCTCTCCCCCTCTCCATTCCCTCTCCCCCCTCCATTCCCTCCCATTCCCTCTCCCCATCTCCATTCCCTCTCCCCCTCTCCCCCTTTCCATTCCCTCTCCCCCTCTCCATTCCCTCTCCATTCCCTCTTCCCTCTCCCCATCTCCATTCCCTCTCCCCCTTTCCATTCCCTCTCCCCCTTTCCATTCCTTCTCCCCATCTCCATTCCCTCTCCCCCTTTCCATTCCCTCTCCCCCCCCCTTTCCATTCCCCTCTCCCCCTCCCCCTCCATTCCCTCTCCCCCTTTCCATTCCCTCTCCCCTCTCTCCATTCCCTCTCCCCATCTCCATTCCCTCTCCCCCATTTCCATTCCCCCTCCCCATCTCCATTCCCTTCTCTCCCCCATTTCCATCCATTCCCCCCCCCTCTCCATTCCCCCTCTCCCCCTCTCCATTCCCTCCCCTTTTCTTTTTACTGTTCCCATCTTCTTTCTAAATACCCATCTTTTGTTCTCTCTCTCTCTACCTCTTCATCTCTCTCTCTCCATTCCCTCTACCTCTACATCTCTCTCTCTCTCTTCTCTCTCTCTCTCTCTTCCCTCTCCCTCACCTCTACCTCTACCCCTTTCCATCTCTCCCTCTCTACCTCTCTCTCTCCACCTCTCTCTCTCTACCTCTCTCTCTTTCTACCTCTTTTGTTCTCTCTCTACCTCTCATCTCTCTCTCTCCTCTCTCTCTCTACCTCTCTCTCTCTCTACCTCTCTCTCTCCTCTACCTCTCTCTCTACCTCTCTCTACCTACCTCTCTCTCTCTACCTCTCTCTCTACCTCTCTCTACCTACCTCTCTCTACCTACCTCTCTCTCTCTCTCTCTCTCTCTCTCTCTCTCTCTCTCTCTCTCTCTCTCTCTCTCTCTCTCTCTCTCTCTCTCTCTCTCTCTCTCTCTCTCTCTCTCTCTCTCTCCTCTCTCTCCTCTCATTAAAGTTGAATACCCTGCCGCTGAGAGGCTGACAGCTGACAGAGGAAGAGAAAGAAAATAAATAGACAGAGAGAGAGGGCCAGAAGGAAGAGTGGGCCGGTGAGTGGGATTGTAGTTTAACGTGAATCTGTGTTCTCGTGTTACAGCTGTAGGTGTTGTGTTTAGATAAAAATGGGAAGTTTGAAGAGAGTGCGTGTACACAGATGACAATGTTTTCACTCAGTACATGTGTGTGGTTGTGTGAGTGGTTGTGTGTGTGTGTTAACTCAGCATGCATAGGGCACTGAAGCCAATAAAGTAAGGGCTTTGTGAGTGTGAACTGTGTCTGTATGTGTTGATGTGTGTGGTAGGTTTAATAGTGATATTCTGTGACTGATATTATAATGAATGACACCCTTCTGTATACTGGACACTGTGTTAACCTATTAAGGTATAGCGGGCAGCATTTTCACTTTTGGATAAATCACGTGCCCAATTTTAATTTCCTGCTACTCATGCCAGGAATATCAGATATGCATATTATTAGTATATGTGGATAGGAAACACTCTGAAGTTTCTAAAACCGATTGAATCATGTCTGTGAGTATAACAGAAATTATGTAGCAGGCAAAACCTTGAGGACTAACTGTTCAGAATTATTATTATTTTTGCCTCTGACTGTTCCCTGAGTTGTCTTTGCCAAGGGATATTTCATATGAACCATTTTTCCTTTTCTTTGGAATTTGGTTGAGGTTATTCATTTGTGCAACGAAGAAGAAGCACATCCTGGAACAACGTTACACTATTGAGAGTTGCGCAAGACGTAAAAAAGAGCATGGTTTGTTTACTTGCTGTATTGAACACAGATAGCCCCGTCTACAATTTGATTGATTATTTCAAAATACCTAAAGTTGTATTACAAAAGTAGTTTGAAATATGTTGGCAAAGTTTATAGGAAACTTCTGAAATGTTTTGTAGTGACGTTGTGTTTTTGTAAGCTGTTTTTTTTTCTGGATCAAACTTGCTTTATAAATGGACATTTTGGGTATATATGGACGGAATTAATCGAACAAAAGGACCAATTGTGATGTATATGGGACATATTGGCGCGCCAACAGAAGAAGCTCATCAAAGGTAAGGCATGATTTATATTTTATTTCTGCGTTTTGTGTTGCGCCTGCAGGGTTGAAATATGCTTCCCTCTTTATTGACATGGTGCTATCATCAGATAATAGCTTCTTAATGCTTTTGCCGAAAAGCTTTTTAAAATCTGACATGTTGGCTGCATTCACAACGAGTGAATTCACAACAAATTGAATATGTTACATGTTTGATGTAATGAATATCTGATTTTCTATCATTATTTGAATTTGCCGCGCTGCTGTTCTTTCCCCCTGTTTTTTTTTACCTCTTATACCATGAGAGGTCAAACCTCCAGACGAGCCTCAATGCCATTACAACTCTCCTTCCGTGGCCTCCAATTGCTCTTAAACACAAGTAAAACTAATAATAATATATGCCATTTAGCAGACGCTTTTATCCAAAGCGACTTACAGTCATGTGTGCATACATTCTACGTATGGGTGGTCCCGGGGATCGAACCCACTACCCTGGCGTTACAAGCGCCATGCTCTACCAACTGAGCTACAGAAGGACCAAAACTAAATGCATGCTCTTCAACCGATCGCTGCCTGCTCCTGTCCGCCTGTCCAACATCACTACTCTGGACGCTTCTGACTTAGAATACGTGGACAACTACAAATACCTAGGTGTCTGGTTAGACTGTAAACTCTCCTTCCAGACCCACATCAAACATCTCCAAACCAAAGTTAAATCTAGAATTGGCTTCCTATTTCGGCAAACAAAGCCTCCTTCACTCATGCTGCCAAACATACCCTCGTAAAACTGACCATCCTACCGATCCTCGACTTCGGCGATGTCATTTACAAAATAGCCTCCAATATCCTACGCAATCAATTGGATGCAGTCTATCACAGTGCCATCCGTTTTGTCACCAAAGCCCCATATACTACCCACCACTGCGACCTGTATGCTCTCGTTGGCTGGCCCTCGCTTCATACTCGTCGCCAAACCCACTGGCTCCATGTCATCTACAAGACCCTGCTAGGTAAAGTCCCCTCTTTGGTCACCATAGCAGCACCCACCTGTAGCACGCGCTCCAGCAGGTATATCTCTGGTCACCCCCAAAACCAATTCTTCCTTTGGCCGCCTCTCCTTCCAGTTCTCTGCTGCCAATGACTGGAATGAACTACAAAAATCTCTGAAACTGGAAACACTTATCTCCCTCACTAGCTTTAAGCACCAGCTGTCAGAGCAGCTCACAGATTACTGCACCTGTACATAGCCCATCTATAATTTAGCCCAAACAACTACCTCTCCCCCTACGGTATTTATTTTATTTATTTATTTATTTTGCTCCTTTGCACCCCATTATTTCTATCTCTACTTTGCACATTCTTCCACTGCAAATCCACCATTCCAGTGTTTTATTTGCTATATTGTATTTACTTTGCCACCATGGCCTTTTTTTTGCCTTTACCTCCCTTATCTCACCTCATTTGCTCACATTGTATATAGACTTGTTTATACTGTATTATTGACTGTATGTTTGTTTTACTCCATGTGTAACTCTGTGTTGTTGTTTGTGTCGAACTGCTTTGCTTTATCTTGGCCAGGTCATATTTGTAAATGAGAACTTGTTCTCAACTTGCCTACCTGGTTAAATAAAGGTGAACTAATAATACTAATAAAAGAAGGTCTTTATGGCCCATATTAACACTATGCGTATGGAATGCTTCCATTATGGGGTGATGGGCTCTGTGTTGACTTTATGAATTTAGGAATAAACACATAAACACTTCACTCTCCATGAAGACATTACACACACAGGAAAGCCCCCCCCACACACACACACACACACACACATCCCATCAAGACATTACACACACAGGAAAGCCCCCCCCCACACACACACAACCCATGAAGACATTAGACACACAGGAAAGTCGCCCCCCCCCACACACACACAACCCATGAAGACATTAGACACACAGGAAAGTCGCCCCCCCCACACACACACAGCCCATGAAGACATTACACACACAGGAAAGTCCCC
>NC_060191.1:2218197-2291734 GCF_021184085.1 Oncorhynchus gorbuscha
GATGTAACCCTGCCTTAGAACAGGGACATGACGTAACCCTGCCTTATAGAACAGGGACATGACTTAACCCTGCCTTATATCAGAGACATGACGTAACCCTGCCTTAGAACAGGGATATGACGTAGCTCTGCCTTATAACAGGTACATGACGTAACCCTGCCTTAGAACAGAGACATGACGTAACCCTGCCTTATAACAGGTACATGACGTAACCCTGCCTTAGAACAGAGACATGACGTAACCCTGCCTTAGAACAGAGACATGATGTAACCCTGCTGTACAACAGGGACATGACGTAACCCTGCCTTAGAACAGAGACATGACGTAACCCTGCCTTAGAACAGAGACATGACGTAACCCTGCCTTATAACAGAGACATGATGTAACCCTGCTGTATAACAGGGACATGACATAACCCTGCCTTAGAACAGGGACATGACGTAACCCTGCCTTAGATCAGGGACATGACGTAACCCTGCCTTAGATCAGGGACATGACGTAACCCTGCCTTAGATCAGGGACATGACGTAACCCTGCCTTAGATCAGGGACATGACGTAACTCTGCCTTAGATCAGGGACATGACTTAACCCTGCCTTAGAACAGAGACATGACGTAACCCTGCCTTATAACAGGGACATGACTTAACCCTGCCTTATAACAGAGACATGACGTAACCCTGCCTTAGAACAGGGACATGACTTAACCCTGCCTTACATCAGAGACATGACGTAACCCTGCCTTAGAACAGGGATATGACGTAGCTCTGCCTTATAACAGGTACATGACGTAACCCTGCCTTAGAACAGAGACATGACATAACCCTGCCTTATAACAGGTACATGACGTAACCCTGCCTTAGAACAGAGACATGACGTAACCCTGCCTTAGAACAGAGACATGATGTAACCCTGCTGTACAACAGGGACATGACGTAACCCTGCCTTAGAACAGAGACATGACGTAACCCTGCCTTAGAACAGAGACATGACGTAACCCTGCCTTATAACAGAGACATGACGTAACCCTGCTGTACAACAGGGACATGACATAACCCTGCCTTAGAACAGGGACATGACGTAACCCTGCCTTAGATCAGGGACATGACGTAACCCTGCCTTAGATCAGGGACATGACGTAACCCTGCCTTAGATCAGGGACATGACGTAACCCTGCCTTAGATCAGGGACATGACGTAACCCTGCCTTAGATCAGGGACATGACGTAACTCTGCCTTAGATCAGGGACATGACTTAACCCTGCCTTATAACAGGGACATGACTTAACCCTGCCTTATAACAGAGACATGACGTAACCCTGCCTTATAACAGAGACATGACGTAACCCTGCCTTATAACAGAGACATGACGTAACCCTGCCTTAGAACAGGGACATGACGTAACCCTGCCTTAGAACAGAGACATGACGTAACCCTGCCTTATAACAGAGACATGACGTAACCCTGCTGTATAACAGGGACATGACATAACCCTGCCTTAGAACAGGGACATGACGTAACCCTGCCTTAGATCAGGGACATGACGTAACCCTGCCTTAGATCAGGGACATGACGTAACCCTGCCTTAGATCAGGGACATGACGTAACCCTGCCTTAGATCAGGGACATGACGTAACTCTGCCTTAGATCAGGGACATGACTTAACCCTGCCTTAGAACAGAGACATGACGTAACCCTGCCTTATAACAGGGACATGACTTAACCCTGCCTTATAACAGAGACATGACGTAACCCTGCCTTAGAACAGGGACATGACTTAACCCTGCCTTACATCAGAGACATGACGTAACCCTGCCTTAGAACAGGGATATGACGTAGCTCTCCCTTATAACAGGTACATGACGTAACCCTGCCTTAGAACAGAGACATGACATAACCCTGCCTTATAACAGGTACATGACGTAACCCTGCCTTAGAACAGAGACATGACGTAACCCTGCCTTAGAACAGAGACATGATGTAACCCTGCTGTACAACAGGGACATGACGTAACCCTGCCTTAGAACAGAGACATGACGTAACCCTGCCTTAGAACAGAGACATGACGTAACCCTGCCTTATAACAGAGACATGACGTAACCCTGCTGTACAACAGGGACATGACATAACCCTGCCTTAGAACAGGGACATGACGTAACCCTGCCTTAGATCAGGGACATGACGTAACCCTGCCTTAGATCAGGGACATGACGTAACCCTGCTTTAGATCAGGGACATGACGTAACCCTGCCTTAGATCAGGGACATGACGTAACTCTGCCTTAGATCAGGGACATGACTTAACCCTGCCTTAGAACAGAGACATGACGTAACCCTGCCTTATAACAGGGACATGACTTAACCCTGCCTTATAACAGAGACATGACGTAACCCTGCCTTAGAACAGAGACATGACGTAACCCTGCCTTAGAACAGAGACATGACGTAACCCTGCCTTAGAACAGATACATGACGTAACCCTGCCTTAGATCAGGGACATGACGTAACCCTGCCTTAGAACAGGGACATGACGTAACCCTGCCTTAGAACAGAGACATGACATAACCCTGCCTTATAACAGGTACATGACGTAACCCTGCCTTAGAACAGAGACATGACGTAACCCTGCCTTAGAACAGAGACATGATGTAACCCTGCTGTACAACAGGGACATGACGTAACCCTGCCTTAGAACAGAGACATGACGTAACCCTGCCTTAGAACAGAGACATGACGTAACCCTGCCTTATAACAGAGACATGACGTAACTCTGCCTTAGATCAGGGACATGACTTAACCCTGCCTTATAACAGGGACATGACTTAACCCTGCCTTATAACAGAGACATGACGTAACCCTGCCTTATAACAGAGACATGACGTAACCCTGCCTTATAACAGAGACATGACGTAACCCTGCCTTAGAACAGGGACATGACGTAACCCTGCCTTAGAACAGAGACATGACGTAACCCTGCCTTATAACAGAGACATGACGTAACCCTGCTGTATAACAGGGACATGACATAACCCTGCCTTAGAACAGGGACATGACGTAACCCTGCCTTAGATCAGGGACATGACGTAACCCTGCCTTAGATCAGGGACATGACGTAACCCTGCCTTAGATCAGGGACATGACGTAACCCTGCCTTAGATCAGGGACATGACTTAACCCTGCCTTATAACAGAGACATGACGTAACCCTGCCTTATAACAGGGACATGACTTAACCCTGCCTTATAACAGAGACATGACGTAACCCTGCCTTATAACAGAGACATGACGTAACCCTGCCTTATAACAGGGACATGACGTAACCCTGCCTTAGAACAGAGACATGACGTAACCCTGCCTTATAACAGAGACATGACGTAACCCTGCTGTATAACAGGGACATGACATAACCCTGCCTTAGAACAGGGACATGACGTAACCCTGCCTTAGATCAGGGACATGACGTAACCCTGTCTTAGATCAGGGACATGACGTAACCCTGCCTTAGATCAGGGACATGACGTAACCCTGCCTTAGATCAGGGACATGACGTAACTCTGCCTTAGATCAGGGACATGACTTAACCCTGCCTTAGAACAGAGACATGACGTAACCCTGCCTTATAACAGGGACATGACTTAACCCTGCCTTATAACAGAGACATGACGTAACCCTGCCTTAGAACAGGGACATGACTTAACCCTGCCTTACATCAGAGACATGACGTAACCCTGCCTTAGAACAGGGATATGACGTAGCTCTGCCTTATAACAGGTACATGACGTAACCCTGCCTTAGAACAGAGACATGACATAACCCTGCCTTATAACAGGTACATGACGTAACCCTGCCTTAGAACAGAGACATGACGTAACCCTGCCTTAGAACAGAGACATGATGTAACCCTGCTGTACAACAGGGACATGACGTAACCCTGCCTTAGAACAGAGACATGACGTAACCCTGCCTTAGAACAGAGACATGACGTAACCCTGCCTTATAACAGAGACATGACGTAACCCTGCTGTACAACAGGGACATGACATAACCCTGCCTTAGAACAGGGACATGACGTAACCCTGCCTTAGATCAGGGACATGACGTAACCCTGCCTTAGATCAGGGACATGACGTAACCCTGCCTTAGATCAGGGACATGACGTAACCCTGCCTTAGATCAGGGACATGACGTAACTCTGCCTTAGATCAGGGACATGACTTAACCCTGCCTTAGAACAGAGACATGACGTAACCCTGCCTTATAACAGGGACATGACTTAACCCTGCCTTATAACAGAGACATGACGTAACCCTGCCTTAGAACAGAGACATGACGTAACCCTGCCTTAGAACAGAGACATGACGTAACCCTGCCTTAGAACAGATACATGACGTAACCCTGTCTTAGATCAGGGACATGACGTAACCCTGCCTTAGAACAGGGACATGACGTAACCCTGCCTTAGAACAGAGACATGACATAACCCTGCCTTATAACAGGTACATGACGTAACCCTGCCTTAGAACAGAGACATGACGTAACCCTGCCTTAGAACAGAGACATGATGTAACCCTGCTGTACAACAGGGACATGACGTAACCCTGCCTTAGAACAGAGACATGACGTAACCCTGCCTTAGAACAGAGACATGACGTAACCCTGCCTTATAACAGAGACATGACGTAACCCTGCTGTACAACAGGGACATGACATAACCCTGCCTTAGAACAGGGACATGACGTAACCCTGCCTTAGATCAGGGACATGACGTAACCCTGCCTTAGATCAGGGACATGACGTAACCCTGCCTTAGATCAGGGACATGACGTAACTCTGCCTTAGATCAGGGACATGACTTAACCCTGCCTTATAACAGAGACATGACGTAACCCTGCCTTAGAACAGAGACATGACATAACCCTGCCTTATAACAGGTACATGACGTAACCCTGCCTTAGAACAGAGACATGACGTAACCCTGCCTTAGAACAGAGACATGATGTAACCCTGCTGTACAACAGGGACATGACGTAACCCTGCCTTAGAACAGAGACATGACGTAACCCTGCCTTAGAACAGAGACATGACGTAACCCTGCCTTATAACAGAGACATGACGTAACCCTGCTGTACAACAGGGACATGACATAACCCTGCCTTAGAACAGGGACATGACGTAACCCTGCCTTAGATCAGGGACATGACGTAACCCTGCCTTAGATCAGGGACATGACGTAACCCTGCCTTAGATCAGGGACATGACGTAACCCTGCCTTAGATCAGGGACATGACGTAACTCTGCCTTAGATCAGGGACATGACTTAACCCTGCCTTAGAACAGAGACATGACGTAACCCTGCCTTATAACAGGGACATGACTTAACCCTGCCTTATAACAGAGACATGACGTAACCCTGCCTTAGAACAGAGACATGACGTAACCCTGCCTTAGAACAGAGACATGACGTAACCCTGCCTTAGAACAGATACATGACGTAACCCTGTCTTAGATCAGGGACATGACGTAACCCTGCCTTAGAACAGGGACATGACGTAACCCTGCCTTAGAACAGAGACATGACATAACCCTGCCTTATAACAGGTACATGACGTAACCCTGCCTTAGAACAGAGACATGACGTAACCCTGCCTTAGAACAGAGACATGATGTAACCCTGCTGTACAACAGGGACATGACGTAACCCTGCCTTAGAACAGAGACATGACGTAACCCTGCCTTAGAACAGAGACATGACGTAACCCTGCCTTATAACAGAGACATGACGTAACCCTGCTGTACAACAGGGACATGACATAACCCTGCCTTAGAACAGGGACATGACGTAACCCTGCCTTAGATCAGGGACATGACGTAACCCTGCCTTAGATCAGGGACATGACGTAACTCTGCCTTAGATCAGGGACATGACTTAACCCTGCCTTATAACAGAGACATGACGTAACCCTGCCTTAGAACAGAGACATGACATAACCCTGCCTTATAACAGGTACATGACGTAACCCTGCCTTAGAACAGAGACATGACGTAACCCTGCCTTAGAACAGAGACATGATGTAACCCTGCTGTACAACAGGGACATGACGTAACCCTTCCTTAGAACAGAGACATGACGTAACCCTGCCTTAGAACAGAGACATGACGTAACCCTGCCTTATAACAGAGACATGACATAACCCTGCTGTACAACAGGGACATGACATAACCCTGCCTTAGAACAGGGACATGACGTAACCCTGCCTTAGATCAGGGACATGACGTAACCCTGCCTTAGATCAGGGACATGACGTAACCCTGCCTTAGATCAGTGACATGACGTAACCCTGCCTTAGATCAGGGACATGACGTAACTCTGCCTTAGATCAGGGACATGACTTAACCCTGCCTTATAACAGAGACATGACGTAACCCTGCCTTAGAACAGAGACATGACGTAACCCTGCCTTAGAACAGAGACATGACGTAACCCTGCCTTAGAACAGATACATGACGTAACCCTGCCTTAGATCAGGGACATGACGTAACCCTGCCTTAGAACAGGGACATGACGTAACCCTGCCTTATAACAGGGACATGACGTAACCCTGCCTTAGAACAGGGACATGACTTAACCCTGCCTTATAACAGAGACATGACGTAACCCTGCCTTATAACAGGTACATGACGTAACCCTGCCTTAGAACAGAGACATGACGTAACCCTGCCTTAGAACAGAGACATGATGTAACCCTGCTGTACAACAGGGACATGACGTAACCCTGCCTTAGAACAGAGACATGACGTAACCCTGCCTTAGAACAGAGACATGACGTAACCCTGCCTTATAACAGAGACATGACGTAACCCTGCTGTACAACAGGGACATGACATAACCCTGCCTTAGAACAGGGACATGATGTAACCCTGCCTTAGATCAGGGACATGACGTAACCCTGCCTTAGATCAGGGACATGACGTAACCCTGCCTTAGATCAGGGACATGACGTAACCCTGCCTTAGATCAGGGACATGACGTAACTCTGCCTTAGATCAGGGACATGACTTAACCCTGCCTTATAACAGAGACATGACGTAACCCTGCCTTATAACAGGGACATGACTTAACCCTGCCTTATAACAGAGACATGACGTAACCCTGCCTTATAACAGAGACATGACGTAACCCTGCCTTATAACAGGGACATGACGTAACCCTGCCTTAGAACAGAGACATGACGTAACCCTGCCTTATAACAGAGACATGACGTAACCCTGCTGTATAACAGGGACATGACATAACCCTGCCTTAGAACAGGGACATGACGTAACCCTGCCTTAGATCAGGGACATGACGTAACCCTGCCTTAGATCAGGGACATGACGTAACCCTGCCTTAGATCAGGGACATGACGTAACCCTGCCTTAGATCAGGGACATGACGTAACTCTGCCTTAGATCAGGGACATGACTTAACCCTGCCTTAGAACAGAGACATGACGTAACCCTGCCTTATAACAGGGACATGACTTAACCCTGCCTTATAACAGAGACATGACGTAACCCTGCCTTAGAACAGGGACATGACTTAACCCTGCCTTACATCAGAGACATGACGTAACCCTGCCTTAGAACAGGGATATGACGTAGCTCTGCCTTATAACAGGTACATGACGTAACCCTGCCTTAGAACAGAGACATGACATAACCCTGCCTTATAACAGGTACATGACGTAACCCTGCCTTAGAACAGAGACATGACGTAACCCTGCCTTAGAACAGAGACATGATGTAACCCTGCTGTACAACAGGGACATGACGTAACCCTGCCTTAGAACAGAGACATGACGTAACCCTGCCTTAGAACAGAGACATGACGTAACCCTGCCTTATAACAGAGACATGACGTAACCCTGCTGTACAACAGGGACATGACATAACCCTGCCTTAGAACAGGGACATGACGTAACCCTGCCTTAGATCAGGGACATGACGTAACCCTGCCTTAGATCAGGGACATGACGTAACCCTGCCTTAGATCAGGGACATGACGTAACCCTGCCTTAGATCAGGGACATGACGTAACTCTGCCTTAGATCAGGGACATGACTTAACCCTGCCTTAGAACAGAGACATGACGTAACCCTGCCTTATAACAGGGACATGACTTAACCCTGCCTTATAACAGAGACATGACGTAACCCTGCCTTAGAACAGAGACATGACGTAACCCTGCCTTAGAACAGAGACATGACGTAACCCTGCCTTAGAACAGATACATGACGTAACCCTGTCTTAGATCAGGGACATGACGTAACCCTGCCTTAGAACAGGGACATGACGTAACCCTGCCTTAGAACAGAGACATGACATAACCCTGCCTTATAACAGGTACATGACGTAACCCTGCCTTAGAACAGAGACATGACGTAACCCTGCCTTAGAACAGAGACATGATGTAACCCTGCTGTACAACAGGGACATGACGTAACCCTGCCTTAGAACAGAGACATGACGTAACCCTGCCTTAGAACAGAGACATGACGTAACCCTGCCTTATAACAGAGACATGACGTAACCCTGCTGTACAACAGGGACATGACATAACCCTGCCTTAGAACAGGGACATGACGTAACCCTGCCTTAGATCAGGGACATGACGTAACCCTGCCTTAGATCAGGGACATGACGTAACCCTGCCTTAGATCAGGGACATGACGTAACTCTGCCTTAGATCAGGGACATGACTTAACCCTGCCTTATAACAGAGACATGACGTAACCCTGCCTTAGAACAGAGACATGACATAACCCTGCCTTATAACAGGTACATGACGTAACCCTGCCTTAGAACAGAGACATGACGTAACCCTGCCTTAGAACAGAGACATGATGTAACCCTGCTGTACAACAGGGACATGACGTAACCCTTCCTTAGAACAGAGACATGACGTAACCCTGCCTTAGAACAGAGACATGACGTAACCCTGCCTTATAACAGAGACATGACATAACCCTGCTGTACAACAGGGACATGACATAACCCTGCCTTAGAACAGGGACATGACGTAACCCTGCCTTAGATCAGGGACATGACGTAACCCTGCCTTAGATCAGGGACATGACGTAACCCTGCCTTAGATCAGTGACATGACGTAACCCTGCCTTAGATCAGGGACATGACGTAACTCTGCCTTAGATCAGGGACATGACTTAACCCTGCCTTATAACAGAGACATGACGTAACCCTGCCTTAGAACAGAGACATGACGTAACCCTGCCTTAGAACAGAGACATGACGTAACCCTGCCTTAGAACAGATACATGACGTAACCCTGCCTTAGATCAGGGACATGACGTAACCCTGCCTTAGAACAGGGACATGACGTAACCCTGCCTTATAACAGGGACATGACGTAACCCTGCCTTAGAACAGGGACATGACATAACCCTGCCTTAGAACAGAGACATGACGTAACCCTGCCTTAGAACAGGGACATGGCGTAACCCTGCCTTAGAGCAGAGACATGACGTAACCCTGCCTTAGAACAGAGACATGACGTAACCCTGCCTTAGAACAGAGACATGACGTAACCCTGCCTTAGAACAGGGACATGACGTAACCCTGCCTTAGAACAGAGACATGACGTAACCCTGCCTTAGAACAGGGACATGGCGTAACCCTGCCTTATAACAGAGACATGACGTAACCCTGCCTTAGAAAAGAGACATGACGTAACCCTGCCTTATAACAGAGACATGACGTAACCCTGCTGTACAACAGGGACATGACATAACCCTGCCTTAGAACAGGGACATGACGTAACCCTGCCTTAGATCAGGGACATGACGTAACCCTGCCTTAGATCAGGGACATGACTTAACCCTGCCTTAGAACAGGGACATGACGTAACCCTGCCTTAGATCAGGGACATGACGTAACCCTGCCTTAGAACAGGGACATGACGTAACCCTGCCTTATAACAGGGACATGACGTAACCCTGCCTTATAACAGAGACATGACGTAACCCTGCCTTATAACAGAGATATGACGTAACCCTGCCTTATAACAGGGACATGACGTAACTCTGCCTTAGATCAGGGACATGACGTAACCCTGCCTTAGAACAGGGACATGACGTAACCCTGCCTTATAACAGGGACATGACGTAACCCTGCCTTAGAACAGGGACATGACATAACCCTGCCTTAGAACAGAGACATGATGTAACCCTGCCTTAGAACAGGGGCATGACATAACCCTGCCTTAGAACAGAGACGTGACGTAACCCTGCCTTATAACAGGGACATGACGTAACCCTGCCTTATAACAGAGACATGACGTAACCCTGCCTTATAACAGGGACATGACATAACCCTGCCTTAGAACAGGGACATGACGTAACCCTGCCTTAGATCAGGGACATGACGTAACCCTGCCTTAGATCAGGGACATGACGTAACCCTGCCTTAGATCAGGGACATGACATAACCCTGCCTTAGATCAGGGACATGACGTAACTCTGCCTTAGATCAGAGACATGACTTAACCCTGCCTTAGAACAGAGACATGACGTAACCCTGCCTTATAACAGGGACATGACTTAACCCTGCCTTATAACAGAGACATGACGTAACCCTGCCTTAGAACAGAGATATGACGTAACCCTGCCTTATAACAGGGACATGACGTAACTCTGCCTTAGATCAGGACATGACGTAACTCTGCCTTAGAACAGAGACATGACGTAACCCTGCCTTAGATCAGGGACATGACGTAACCCTGCCTTAGATCAGGGACATGACGTAACCCTGCCTTATAACAGGGACATGACGTAACCCTGCCTTAGAACAGGGACATGACATAACCCTGCCTTAGAACAGAGACATGACGTAACCCTGCCTTAGAACAGGGACATGGCGTAACCCTGCCTTAGAACAGAGACATGACGTAACCCTGCCTTAGAACAGAGACATGACGTAACCCTGCCTTAGAACAGAGACATGACGTAACCCTGCTTTAGAACAGGGACATGACGTAACCCTGCCTTAGAACAGGGACATGACGTAACCCTGCCTTATAGAACAGGGAAATGACGTAACCCTGCTTTAGAACAGAGACATGACGTAACCCTGCCTTAGAACAGAGACATGACGTAACCCTGCCTTAGAACAGGGACATGACGTAACCCTGCCTTAGAACAGAGACATGACGTAACCCTGCCTTAGAACAGGGACATGGCGTAACCCTGCCTTATAACAGAGACATGACGTAACCCTGCCTTAGAACAGAGACATGACGTAACCCTGCCTTATAACAGAGACATGACGTAACCCTGCTGTACAACAGGGACATGACATAACCCTGCCTTAGAACAGGGACATGACGTAACCCTGCCTTAGATCAGGGACATGACGTAACCCTGCCTTAGATCAGGGACATGACTTAACCCTGCCTTAGAACAGGGACATGACGTAACTCTGCCTTAGATCAGGGACATGACGTAACCCTGCCTTAGAACAGGGACATGACGTAACCCTGCCTTATAACAGGGACATGACGTAACCCTGCCTTATAACAGAGACATGACGTAACCCTGCCTTATAACAGAGATATGACGTAACCCTGCCTTATAACAGGGACATGACGTAACTCTGCCTTAGATCAGGGACATGACGTAACCCTGCCTTAGAACAGGGACATGACGTAACCCTGCCTTATAACAGGGACATGACGTAACCCTGCCTTAGAACAGGGACATGACATAACCCTGCCTTAGAACAGAGACATGATGTAACCCTGCCTTAGAACAGGGGCATGACATAACCCTGCCTTAGAACAGAGACGTGACGTAACCCTGCCTTATAACAGGGACATGACGTAACCCTGCCTTATAACAGAGACATGACGTAACCCTGCCTTATAACAGGGACATGACATAACCCTGCCTTAGAACAGGGACATGACGTAACCCTGCCTTAGATCAGGGACATGACGTAACCCTGCCTTAGATCAGGGACATGACGTAACCCTGCCTTAGATCAGGGACATGACATAACCCTGCCTTAGATCAGGGACATGACGTAACTCTGCCTTAGATCAGAGACATGACTTAACCCTGCCTTAGAACAGAGACATGACGTAACCCTGCCTTATAACAGGGACATGACTTAACCCTGCCTTATAACAGAGACATGACGTAACCCTGCCTTAGAACAGAGATATGACGTAACCCTGCCTTATAACAGGGACATGACGTAAATCTGCCTTAGATCAGGGACATGACGTAACTCTGCCTTAGAACAGAGACATGACGTAACCCTGCCTTAGATCAGGGACATGACGTAACCCTGCCTTAGAACAGGGACATGACGTAACCCTGCCTTATAACAGGGACATGACGTAACCCTGCCTTAGAACAGGGACATGACATAACCCTGCCTTAGAACAGAGACATGCCGTAACCCTGCCTTAGAACAGGGACATGACGTAACCCTGCCTTAGAACAGAGACATGACATAACCCTGCCTTAGAACAGAGACATGAGGTAACCCTGCCTTAGAACAGAGACATGACGTAACCCTGCTTTAGAACAGGGACATGACGTAACCCTGCCTTAGAACAGGGACATGACGTAACCCTGCCTTATAGAACAGGGAAATGACGTAACCCTGCTTTAGAACAGAGACATGACGTAACCCTGCCTTAGAACAGGGACATGACGTAACCCTGCCTTATAGAACAGGGACATGACTTAACCCTGCCTTACATCAGAGACATGACGTAACCCTGCCTTAGAACAGGGATATGACGTAGCTCTGCCTTATAACAGGGACATGACGTAACCCTGCCTTAGATCAGGGACATGACGTAACCCTGCCTTAGATCAGGGACATGACGTAACCCTGCCTTAGATCAGGGACATGACGTAACCCTGCCTTAGATCAGGGACATGACGTAACTCTGCCTTAGATCAGGGACATGACTTAACCCTGCCTTAGAACAGAGACATGACGTAAACCTGCCTTATAACAGGGACATGACTTAACCCTGCCTTATAACAGAGACATGACGTAACCCTGCCTTAGAACAGAGACATGACGTAACCCTGCCTTAGAACAGAGACATGACGTAACCCTGCCTTAGAACAGAGACATGACGTAACCCTGCCTTAGATCAGGGACATGACGTAACTCTGCCTTAGATCAGGGACATGACTTAACCCTGCCTTAGAACAGAGACATGACTTAACCCTGCCTTATAACAGGGACATGACTTAACCCTGCCTTATAACAGAGACATGACGTAACCCTGCCTTAGAACAGAGACATGACGTAACCCTGCCTTAGAACAGAGACATGATGTAACCCTGCCTTAGAACAGATACATGACGTAACCCTGCCTTAGATCAGGGACATGACGTAACCCTGCCTTAGAACAGGGACATGACGTAACCCTGCCTTAGAACAGGGGCATGACGTAACCCTGCCTTATAGAACAGGGACATGACTTAACCCTGCCTTACATCAGAGACATGACGTAACCCTGCCTTAGAACAGGGATATGACGTAGCTCTGCCTTATAACAGAGACATGACGTAACCCTGCCTTAGAACAGAGACATGACGTAACCCTGCCTTAGAACAGAGACATGATGTAACCCTGCCTTAGAACAGATATATGACGTAACCCTGCCTTAGATCAGGGACATGACGTAACCCTGCCTTAGAACAGGGACATGATGTAACCCTGCCTTATAACAGGGACATGACGTAACCCTGCCTTAGAACAGGGACATGACATAACCCTGCCTTAGAACAGAGACATGACGTAACCCTGCCTTAGAACAGGGACATGGCGTAACCCTGCCTTAGAACAGAGACATGGCGTAACCCTGCCTTAGAACAGAGACATGACGTAACCCTGCCTTAGAACAGAGACATGACGTAACCCTGCCTTAGAACAGGGACATGACATAACCCTGCCTTAGAACAGAGACATGACGTAACCCTGCCTTAGAACAGGGACATGGCGTAACCCTGCCTTATAACAGAGACATGACGTAACCCTGCCTTAGAACAGAGACATGACGTAACCCTGCCTTATAACAGAGACATGACGTAACCCTGCCTTAGAACAGAGACATGACGTAACCCTGCCTTAGAACAGAGACATGACGTAACCCTGCCTTAGAACAGATACATGACGTAACCCTGCCTTAGATCAGGGACATGACGTAACCCTGCCTTAGAACAGGGACATGACGTAACCCTGCCTTATAACAGGGACATGACGTAACCCTGCCTTAGAACAGGGACATGACATAACCCTGCCTTAGAACAGAGACATGACGTAACCCTGCCTTAGAACAGGGACATGGCGTAACCCTGCCTTAGAGCAGAGACATGACGTAACCCTGCCTTAGAACAGAGACATGACGTAACCCTGCCTTAGAACAGAGACATGACGTAACCCTGCCTTAGAACAGGGACATGACGTAACCCTGCCTTAGAACAGAGACATGACGTAACCCTGCCTTAGAACAGGGACATGGCGTAACCCTGCCTTATAACAGAGACATGACGTAACCCTGCCTTAGAACAGAGACATGACGTAACCCTGCCTTATAACAGAGACATGACGTAACCCTGCTGTACAACAGGGACATGACATAACCCTGCCTTAGAACAGGGACATGACGTAACCCTGCCTTAGATCAGGGACATGACGTAACCCTGCCTTAGATCAGGGACATGACTTAACCCTGCCTTAGAACAGGGACATGACGTAACTCTGCCTTAGATCAGGGACATGACGTAACCCTGCCTTAGAACAGGGACATGACGTAACCCTGCCTTATAACAGGGACATGACGTAACCCTGCCTTATAACAGAGACATGACGTAACCCTGCCTTATAACAGAGATATGACGTAACCCTGCCTTATAACAGGGACATGACGTAACTCTGCCTTAGATCAGGGACATGACGTAACCCTGCCTTAGAACAGGGACATGACGTAACCCTGCCTTATAACAGGGACATGACGTAACCCTGCCTTAGAACAGGGACATGACATAACCCTGCCTTAGAACAGAGACATGATGTAACCCTGCCTTAGAACAGGGGCATGACATAACCCTGCCTTAGAACAGAGACGTGACGTAACCCTGCCTTATAACAGGGACATGACGTAACCCTGCCTTATAACAGAGACATGACGTAACCCTGCCTTATAACAGGGACATGACATAACCCTGCCTTAGAACAGGGACATGACGTAACCCTGCCTTAGATCAGGGACATGACGTAACCCTGCCTTAGATCAGGGACATGACGTAACCCTGCCTTAGATCAGGGACATGACATAACCCTGCCTTAGATCAGGGACATGACGTAACTCTGCCTTAGATCAGAGACATGACTTAACCCTGCCTTAGAACAGAGACATGACGTAACCCTGCCTTATAACAGGGACATGACTTAACCCTGCCTTATAACAGAGACATGACGTAACCCTGCCTTAGAACAGAGATATGACGTAACCCTGCCTTATAACAGGGACATGACGTAACTCTGCCTTAGATCAGGGACATGACGTAACTCTGCCTTAGAACAGAGACATGACGTAACCCTGCCTTAGATCAGGGACATGACGTAACCCTGCCTTAGATCAGGGACATGACGTAACCCTGCCTTATAACAGGGACATGACGTAACCCTGCCTTAGAACAGGGACATGACATAACCCTGCCTTAGAACAGAGACATGACGTAACCCTGCCTTAGAACAGGGACATGGCGTAACCCTGCCTTAGAACAGAGACATGACGTAACCCTGCCTTAGAACAGAGACATGACGTAACCCTGCCTTAGAACAGAGACATGACGTAACCCTGCTTTAGAACAGGGACATGACGTAACCCTGCCTTAGAACAGGGACATGACGTAACCCTGCCTTATAGAACAGGGAAATGACGTAACCCTGCTTTAGAACAGAGACATGACGTAACCCTGCCTTAGAACAGAGACATGACGTAACCCTGCCTTAGAACAGGGACATGACGTAACCCTGCCTTAGAACAGAGACATGACGTAACCCTGCCTTAGAACAGGGACATGGCGTAACCCTGCCTTATAACAGAGACATGACGTAACCCTGCCTTAGAACAGAGACATGACGTAACCCTGCCTTATAACAGAGACATGACGTAACCCTGCTGTACAACAGGGACATGACATAACCCTGCCTTAGAACAGGGACATGACGTAACCCTGCCTTAGATCAGGGACATGACGTAACCCTGCCTTAGATCAGGGACATGACTTAACCCTGCCTTAGAACAGGGACATGACGTAACTCTGCCTTAGATCAGGGACATGACGTAACCCTGCCTTAGAACAGGGACATGACGTAACCCTGCCTTATAACAGGGACATGACGTAACCCTGCCTTATAACAGAGACATGACGTAACCCTGCCTTATAACAGAGATATGACGTAACCCTGCCTTATAACAGGGACATGACGTAACTCTGCCTTAGATCAGGGACATGACGTAACCCTGCCTTAGAACAGGGACATGACGTAACCCTGCCTTATAACAGGGACATGACGTAACCCTGCCTTAGAACAGGGACATGACATAACCCTGCCTTAGAACAGAGACATGATGTAACCCTGCCTTAGAACAGGGGCATGACATAACCCTGCCTTAGAACAGAGACGTGACGTAACCCTGCCTTATAACAGGGACATGACGTAACCCTGCCTTAGAACAGAGACATGACGTAACCCTGCCTTATAACAGAGACATGACGTAACCCTGCTGTACAACAGGGACATGACATAACCCTGCCTTAGAACAGGGACATGACGTAACCCTGCCTTAGATCAGGGACATGACGTAACCCTGCCTTAGATCAGGGACATGACTTAACCCTGCCTTAGAACAGGGACATGACGTAACTCTGCCTTAGATCAGGGACATGACGTAACCCTGCCTTAGAACAGGGACATGACGTAACCCTGCCTTATAACAGGGACATGACGTAACCCTGCCTTATAACAGAGACATGACGTAACCCTGCCTTATAACAGAGATATGACGTAACCCTGCCTTATAACAGGGACATGACGTAACTCTGCCTTAGATCAGGGACATGACGTAACCCTGCCTTAGAACAGGGACATGACGTAACCCTGCCTTATAACAGGGACATGACGTAACCCTGCCTTAGAACAGGGACATGACATAACCCTGCCTTAGAACAGAGACATGATGTAACCCTGCCTTAGAACAGGGGCATGACATAACCCTGCCTTAGAACAGAGACGTGACGTAACCCTGCCTTATAACAGGGACATGACGTAACCCTGCCTTATAACAGAGACATGACGTAACCCTGCCTTAGAACAGGGACATGACGTAACCCTGCCTTAGATCAGGGACATGACGTAACCCTGCCTTAGATCAGGGACATGACGTAACCCTGCCTTAGATCAGGGACATGACATAACCCTGCCTTAGATCAGGGACATGACGTAACTCTGCCTTAGATCAGAGACATGACTTAACCCTGGCTTAGAACAGAGACATGACGTAACCCTGCCTTATAACAGGGACATGACTTAACCCTGCCTTATAACAGAGACATGACGTAACCCTGCCTTAGAACAGAGATATGACGTAACCCTGCCTTATAACAGGGACATGACGTAAATCTGCCTTAGATCAGGGACATGACGTAACTCTGCCTTAGAACAGAGACATGACGTAACCCTGCCTTAGATCAGGGACATGACATAACCCTGCCTTAGAACAGGGACATGACGTAACCCTGCCTTATAACAGGGACATGACGTAACCCTGCCTTAGAACAGGGACATGACATAACCCTGCCTTAGAACAGAGACATGCCGTAACCCTGCCTTAGAACAGGGACATGGCGTAACCCTGCCTTAGAACAGAGACATGACATAACCCTGCCTTAGAACAGAGACATGAGGTAACCCTGCCTTAGAACAGAGACATGACGTAACCCTGCTTTAGAACAGGGACATGACGTAACCCTGCCTTAGAACAGGGACATGACGTAACCCTGCCTTATAGAACAGGGAAATGACGTAACCCTGCTTTAGAACAGAGACATGACGTAACCCTGCCTTAGAACAGGGACATGACGTAACCCTGCCTTATAGAACAGGGACATGACTTAACCCTGCCTTACATCAGAGACATGACGTAACCCTGCCTTAGAACAGGGATATGACGTAGCTCTGCCTTATAACAGGGACATGACGTAACCCTGCCTTAGATCAGGGACATGACGTAACCCTGCCTTAGATCAGGGACATGACGTAACCCTGCCTTAGATCAGGGACATGACGTAACCCTGCCTTAGATCAGGGACATGACGTAACTCTGCCTTAGATCAGGGACATGACTTAACCCTGCCTTAGAACAGAGACATGACGTAAACCTGCCTTATAACAGGGACATGACTTAACCCTGCCTTATAACAGAGACATGACGTAACCCTGCCTTAGAACAGAGACATGACGTAACCCTGCCTTAGAACAGAGACATGACGTAACCCTGCCTTAGAACAGAGACATGACGTAACCCTGCCTTAGATCAGGGACATGACGAACTCTGCCTTAGATCAGGACATGACTTAACCCTGCCTTAGAACAGAGACATGACTTAACCCTGCCTTATAACAGGGACATGACTTAACCCTGCCTTATAACAGAGACATGACGTAACCCTGCCTTAGAACAGAGACATGACGTAACCCTGCCTTAGAACAGAGACATGATGTAACCCTGCCTTAGAACAGATACATGACGTAACCCTGCCTTAGATCAGGGACATGACGTAACCCTGCCTTAGAACAGGGACATGACGTAACCCTGCCTTATAGAACAGGGACATGACTTAACCCTGCCTTACATCAGAGACATGACGTAACCCTGCCTTAGAACAGGGATATGACGTAGCTCTGCCTTATAACAGAGACATGACGTAACCCTGCCTTAGAACAGAGACATGACGTAACCCTGCCTTAGAACAGAGACATGATGTAACCCTGCCTTAGAACAGATATATGACGTAACCCTGCCTTAGATCAGGGACATGACGTAACCCTGCCTTAGAACAGGGACATGATGTAACCCTGCCTTATAACAGGGACATGACGTAACCCTGCCTTAGAACAGGGACATGACATAACCCTGCCTTAGAACAGAGACATGACGTAACCCTGCCTTAGAACAGGGACATGGCGTAACCCTGCCTTAGAACAGAGACATGGCGTAACCCTGCCTTAGAACAGAGACATGACGTAACCCTGCCTTAGAACAGAGACATGACGTAACCCTGCCTTAGAACAGGGACATGACATAACCCTGCCTTAGAACAGAGACATGACGTAACCCTGCCTTAGAACAGGGACATGGCGTAACCCTGCCTTATAACAGAGACATGACGTAACCCTGCCTTAGAACAGAGACATGACGTAACCCTGCCTTAGAACAGAGACATGACGTAACCCTGCCTTATAACAGGACATGACATAACCCTGCTGTACAACAGGGACATGACATAACCCTGCCTTAGAACAGGGACATGACGTAACCCTGCCTTAGATCAGGGACATGACGTAACCCTGCCTTAGATCAGGGACATGACGTAACCCTGCCTTAGATCAGGGACATGACGTAACCCTGCCTTAGATCAGGGACATGACGTAACTCTGCCTTAGATCAGGGACATGACTTAACCCTGCCTTAGAACAGAGACATGACGTAACCCTGCCTTATAACAGGGACATGACATAACCCTGCCTTATAACAGAGACATGACGTAACCCTGCCTTAGAACAGAGATATGACGTAACCCTGCCTTATAACAGGGACATGACGTAACTCTGCCTTAGATCAGGGACATGACGTAACCCTGCCTTAGAACAGGGACATGACGTAACCCTGCCTTATAACAGGGACATGACGTAACCCTGCCTTAGAACAGGGACATGACATAACCCTGCCTTAGAACAGAGACATGATGTAACCCTGCCTTAGAACAGGGGCATGACATAACCCTGCCTTAGAACAGAGACGTGACGTAACCCTGCCTTATAACAGGGACATGACGTAACCCTGCCTTATAACAGAGACATGACGTAACCCTGCCTTATAACAGGGACATGACATAACCCTGCCTTAGAACAGGGACATGACGTAACCCTGCCTTAGATCAGGGACATGACGTAACCCTGCCTTAGATCAGGGACATGACGTAACCCTGCCTTAGATCAGGGACATGACATAACCCTGCCTTAGATCAGGGACATGACGTAACTCTGCCTTAGATCAGAGACATGACTTAACCCTGCCTTAGAACAGAGACATGACGTAACCCTGCCTTATAACAGGGACATGACTTAACCCTGCCTTATAACAGAGACATGACGTAACCCTGCCTTAGAACAGAGATATGACGTAACCCTGCCTTATAACAGGGACATGACGTAACTCTGCCTTAGATCAGGGACATGACGTAACTCTGCCTTAGAACAGAGACATGACGTAACCCTGCCTTAGATCAGGGACATGACGTAACCCTGCCTTAGATCAGGGACATGACGTAACCCTGCCTTATAACAGGGACATGACGTAACCCTGCCTTAGAACAGGGACATGACATAACCCTGCCTTAGAACAGAGACATGACGTAACCCTGCCTTAGAACAGGGACATGGCGTAACCCTGCCTTAGAACAGAGACATGACATAACCCTGCCTTAGAACAGAGACATGACGTAACCCTGCCTTAGAACAGAGACATGACGTAACCCTGCTTTAGAACAGGGACATGACGTAACCCTGGCTTAGAACAGGGACATGACGTAACCCTGCCTTATAGAACAGGGAAATGACGTAACCCTGCTTTAGAACAGAGACATGACGTAACCCTGCCTTAGAACAGAGACATGACGTAACCCTGCCTTAGAACAGGGACATGACGTAACCCTGCCTTAGAACAGAGACATGACGTAACCCTGCCTTAGAACAGGGACATGGCGTAACCCTGCCTTATAACAGAGACATGACGTAACCCTGCCTTAGAACAGAGACATGACGTAACCCTGCCTTATAACAGAGACATGACGTAACCCTGCTGTACAACAGGGACATGACATAACCCTGCCTTAGAACAGGGACATGACGTAACCCTGCCTTAGATCAGGGACATGACGTAACCCTGCCTTAGATCAGGGACATGACTTAACCCTGCCTTAGAACAGGGACATGACGTAACTCTGCCTTAGATCAGGGACATGACGTAACCCTGCCTTAGAACAGGGACATGACGTAACCCTGCCTTATAACAGGGACATGACGTAACCCTGCCTTATAACAGAGACATGACGTAACCCTGCCTTATAACAGAGATATGACGTAACCCTGCCTTATAACAGGGACATGACGTAACTCTGCCTTAGATCAGGGACATGACGTAACCCTGCCTTAGAACAGGGACATGACGTAACCCTGCCTTATAACAGGGACATGACGTAACCCTGCCTTAGAACAGGGACATGACATAACCCTGCCTTAGAACAGAGACATGATGTAACCCTGCCTTAGAACAGGGGCATGACATAACCCTGCCTTAGAACAGAGACGTGACGTAACCCTGCCTTATAACAGGGACATGACGTAACCCTGCCTTATAACAGAGACATGACGTAACCCTGCCTTATAACAGGGACATGACATAACCCTGCCTTAGAACAGGGACATGACGTAACCCTGCCTTAGATCAGGGACATGACTTAACCCTGCCTTAGATCAGGGACATGACGTAACCCTGCCTTAGATCAGGGACATGACATAACCCTGCCTTAGATCAGGGACATGACGTAACTCTGCCTTAGATCAGAGACATGACTTAACCCTGCCTTAGAACAGAGACATGACGTAACCCTGCCTTATAACAGGGACATGACTTAACCCTGCCTTATAACAGAGACATGACGTAACCCTGCCTTAGAACAGAGATATGACGTAACCCTGCCTTATAACAGGGACATGACGTAAATCTGCCTTAGATCAGGGACATGACGTAACTCTGCCTTAGAACAGAGACATGACGTAACCCTGCCTTAGATCAGGGACATGACGTAACCCTGCCTTAGAACAGGGACATGACGTAACCCTGCCTTATAACAGGGACATGACGTAACCCTGCCTTAGAACAGGGACATGACATAACCCTGCCTTAGAACAGAGACATGACGTAACCCTGCCTTAGAACAGGGACATGGCGTAACCCTGCCTTAGAACAGAGACATGACATAACCCTGCCTTAGAACAGAGACATGAGGTAACCCTGCCTTAGAACAGAGACATGACGTAACCCTGCTTTAGAACAGGGACATGACGTAACCCTGCCTTAGAACAGGGACATGACGTAACCCTGCCTTATAGAACAGGGAAATGACGTAACCCTGCTTTAGAACAGAGACATGACGTAACCCTGCCTTAGAACAGGGACATGACGTAACCCTGCCTTATAGAACAGGGACATGACTTAACCCTGCCTTACATCAGAGACATGACGTAACCCTGCCTTAGAACAGGGATATGACGTAGCTCTGCCTTATAACAGGGACATGACGTAACCCTGCCTTAGATCAGGGACATGACGTAACCCTGCCTTAGATCAGGGACATGACGTAACCCTGCCTTAGATCAGGGACATGACGTAACCCTGCCTTAGATCAGGGACATGACGTAACTCTGCCTTAGATCAGGGACATGACTTAACCCTGCCTTAGAACAGAGACATGACGTAAACCTGCCTTATAACAGGGACATGACTTAACCCTGCCTTATAACAGAGACATGACGTAACCCTGCCTTAGAACAGAGACATGACGTAACCCTGCCTTAGAACAGAGACATGACGTAACCCTGCCTTAGAACAGAGACATGACGTAACCCTGCCTTAGATCAGGGACATGACGTAACTCTGCCTTAGATCAGGGACATGACTTAACCCTGCCTTAGAACAGAGACATGACTTAACCCTGCCTTATAACAGGGACATGACTTAACCCTGCCTTATAACAGAGACATGACGTAACCCTGCCTTAGAACAGAGACATGACGTAACCCTGCCTTAGAACAGAGACATGATGTAACCCTGCCTTAGAACAGATACATGACGTAACCCTGCCTTAGATCAGGGACATGACGTAACCCTGCCTTAGAACAGGTACATGACGTAACCCTGCCTTAGAACAGGGGCATGACGTAACCCTGCCTTATAGAACAGGGACATGACTTAACCCTGCCTTACATCAGAGACATGACGTAACCCTGCCTTAGAACAGGGATATGACGTAGCTCTGCCTTATAACAGAGACATGACGTAACCCTGCCTTAGAACAGAGACATGACGTAACCCTGCCTTAGAACAGAGACATGATGTAACCCTGCCTTAGAACAGATATATGACGTAACCCTGCCTTAGATCAGGGACATGACGTAACCCTGCCTTAGAACAGGGACATGATGTAACCCTGCCTTATAACAGGGACATGACGTAACCCTGCCTTAGAACAGGGACATGACATAACCCTGCCTTAGAACAGAGACATGACGTAACCCTGCCTTAGAACAGGGACATGGCGTAACCCTGCCTTAGAACAGAGACATGGCGTAACCCTGCCTTAGAACAGAGACATGACGTAACCCTGCCTTAGAACAGAGACATGACGTAACCCTGCCTTAGAACAGGGACATGACATAACCCTGCCTTAGAACAGAGACATGACGTAACCCTGCCTTAGAACAGGGACATGGCGTAACCCTGCCTTATAACAGAGACATGACGTAACCCTGCCTTAGAACAGAGACATGACGTAACCCTGCCTTAGAACAGAGACATGACGTAACCCTGCCTTATAACAGGGACATGACATAACCCTGCTGTACAACAGGGACATGACATAACCCTGCCTTAGAACAGGGGCATGACGTAACCCTGCCTTAGATCAGGGACATGACGTAACCCTGCCTTAGATCAGGGACATGACGTAACCCTGCCTTAGATCAGGGACATGACGTAACCCTGCCTTAGATCAGGGACATGACGTAACTCTGCCTTAGATCAGGGACATGACTTAACCCTGCCTTAGAACAGAGACATGACGTAACCCTGCCTTATAACAGGGACATGACATAACCCTGCCTTATAACAGAGACATGACGTAACCCTGCCTTAGAACAGAGATATGACGTAACCCTGCCTTATAACAGGGACATGACGTAACTCTGCCTTAGATCAGGGACATGACGTAACCCTGCCTTAGAACAGGGACATGACGTAACCCTGCCTTATAACAGGGACATGACGTAACCCTGCCTTAGAACAGGGACATGACATAACCCTGCCTTAGAACAGAGACATGATGTAACCCTGCCTTAGAACAGGGGCATGACATAACCCTGCCTTAGAGCAGAGACGTGACGTAACCCTGCCTTATAACAGGGACATGACGTAACCCTGCCTTATAACAGAGACATGACGTAACCCTGCCTTATAACAGGGACATGACATAACCCTGCCTTAGAACAGGGACATGACGTAACCCTGCCTTAGAACAGAGACATGACGTAACCCTGCCTTAGAACAGAGACATGATGTAACCCTGCTGTACAACAGGGACATGACGTAACCCTGCCTTAGAACAGAGACATGACGTAACCCTGCCTTAGAACAGAGACATGACGTAACCCTGCCTTATAACAGAGACATGACGTAACCCTGCTGTACAACAGGGACATGACATAACCCTGCCTTAGAACAGGGACATGACGTAACCCTGCCTTAGATCAGGGACATGACGTAACCCTGCCTTAGATCAGGGACATGACGTAACCCTGCCTTAGATCAGGGACATGACGTAACCCTGCCTTAGATCAGGGACATGACGTAACTCTGCCTTAGATCAGGGACATGACTTAACCCTGCCTTAGATCAGGGACATGACGTAACCCTGCCTTAGATCAGGGACATGACGTAACTCTGCCTTAGATCAGGGACATGACTTAACCCTGCCTTAGAACAGAGACATGACGTAACCCTGCCTTATAACAGGGACATGACTTAACCCTGCCTTATAACAGAGACATGACGTAACCCTGCCTTAGAACAGAGACATGACGTAACCCTGCCTTAGAACAGAGACATGACGTAACCCTGCCTTAGAACAGAGACATGACGTAACCCTGCCTTAGATCAGGGACATGACGTAACCCTGCCTTAGATCAGGGACATGACGTAACTCTGCCTTAGATCAGGGACATGACTTAACCCTGCCTTAGATCAGGGACATGACGTAACCCTGCCTTAGATCAGGGACATGACGTAACTCTGCCTTAGATCAGGGACATGACTTAACCCTGCCTTAGAACAGAGACATGACGTAACCCTGCCTTATAACAGGGACATGACTTAACCCTGCCTTATAACAGAGACATGACGTAACCCTGCCTTAGAACAGAGACATGACGTAACCCTGCCTTAGAACAGAGACATGACGTAACCCTGCCTTAGAACAGAGACATGACGTAACCCTGCCTTAGATCAGGGACATGACGTAACTCTGCCTTAGATCAGGGACATGACTTAATCCTGCCTTATAACAGAGACATGACGTAACCCTGCCTTAGAACAGAGATATGACGTAACCCTGCCTTATAACAGGGACATGACGTAACTCTGCCTTAGATCAGGGACATGACGTAACCCTGCCTTAGAACAGGGACATGACGTAACCCTGCCTTATAACAGGGACATGACGTAACCCTGCCTTAGAACAGGGACATGACATAACCCTGCCTTAGAACAGAGACATGATGTAACCCTGCCTTAGAACAGGGGCATGACATAACCCTGCCTTAGAACAGAGACGTGACGTAACCCTGCCTTATAACAGGGACATGACGTAACCCTGCCTTATAACAGAGACATGACGTAACCCTGCCTTATAACAGGGACATGACATAACCCTGCCTTAGAACAGGGACATGACGTAACCCTGCCTTAGAACAGAGACATGATGTAACCCTGCTGTACAACAGGGACATGACGTAACCCTGCCTTAGAACAGAGACATGACGTAACCCTGCCTTAGAACAGAGACATGACGTAACCCTGCCTTATAACAGAGACATGACGTAACCCTGCTGTACAACAGGGACATGACATAACCCTGCCTTAGAACAGGGACATGACGTAACCCTGCCTTAGATCAGGGACATGACGTAACCCTGCCTTAGATCAGGGACATGACGTAACCCTGCCTTAGATCAGGGACATGACGTAACCCTGCCTTAGATCAGGGACATGACGTAACTCTGCCTTAGATCAGGGACATGACTTAACCCTGCCTTAGATCAGGGACATGACGTAACCCTGCCTTAGATCAGGGACATGACGTAACTCTGCCTTAGATCAGGGACATGACTTAACCCTGCCTTAGAACAGAGACATGACGTAACCCTGCCTTATAACAGGGACATGACTTAACCCTGCCTTATAACAGAGACATGACGTAACCCTGCCTTAGAACAGAGACATGACGTAACCCTGCCTTAGAACAGAGACATGACGTAACCCTGCCTTAGAACAGAGACATGACGTAACCCTGCCTTAGATCAGGGACATGACGTAACCCTGCCTTAGATCAGGGACATGACGTAACTCTGCCTTAGATCAGGGACATGACTTAACCCTGCCTTAGATCAGGGACATGACGTAACCCTGCCTTAGATCAGGGACATGACGTAACTCTGCCTTAGATCAGGGACATGACTTAACCCTGCCTTAGAACAGAGACATGACGTAACCCTGCCTTATAACAGGGACATGACTTAACCCTGCCTTATAACAGAGACATGACGTAACCCTGCCTTAGAACAGAGACATGACGTAACCCTGCCTTAGAACAGAGACATGACGTAACCCTGCCTTAGAACAGAGACATGACGTAACCCTGCCTTAGATCAGGGACATGACGTAACTCTGCCTTAGATCAGGGACATGACTTAATCCTGCCTTATAACAGAGACATGACGTAACCCTGCCTTAGAACAGAGATATGACGTAACCCTGCCTTATAACAGGGACATGACGTAACTCTGCCTTAGATCAGGGACATGACGTAACCCTGCCTTAGAACAGGGACATGACGTAACCCTGCCTTATAACAGGGACATGACGTAACCCTGCCTTAGAACAGGGACATGACATAACCCTGCCTTAGAACAGAGACATGATGTAACCCTGCCTTAGAACAGGGGCATGACATAACCCTGCCTTAGAACAGAGATGTGACGTAACCCTGCCTTATAACAGGGACATGACGTAACCCTGCCTTATAACAGAGACATGACGTAACCCTGCCTTATAACAGGGACATGACATAACCCTGCCTTAGAACAGGGACATGACGTAACCCTGCCTTAGAACAGAGACATGATGTAACCCTGCTGTACAACAGGGACATGACGTAACCCTGCCTTAGATCAGGGACATGACGTAACCCTGCCTTAGATCAGGGACATGACGTAACTCTGCCTTAGATCAGGGACATGACTTAACCCTGCCTTAGATCAGGGACATGACGTAACCCTGCCTTAGATCAGGGACATGACGTAACTCTGCCTTAGATCAGGGACATGACTTAACCCTGCCTTAGAACAGAGACATGACGTAACCCTGCCTTATAACAGGGACATGACTTAACCCTGCCTTATAACAGAGACATGACGTAACCCTGCCTTAGAACAGAGACATGACGTAACCCTGCCTTAGAACAGAGACATGACGTAACCCTGCCTTAGAACAGAGACATGACGTAACCCTGCCTTAGATCAGGGACATGACGTAACCCTGCCTTAGATCAGGGACATGACGTAACTCTGCCTTAGATCAGGGACATGACTTAACCCTGCCTTAGATCAGGGACATGACGTAACCCTGCCTTAGATCAGGGACATGACGTAACTCTGCCTTAGATCAGGGACATGACTTAACCCTGCCTTAGAACAGAGACATGACGTAACCCTGCCTTATAACAGGGACATGACTTAACCCTGCCTTATAACAGAGACATGACGTAACCCTGCCTTAGAACAGAGACATGACGTAACCCTGCCTTAGAACAGAGACATGACGTAACCCTGCCTTAGAACAGAGACATGACGTAACCCTGCCTTAGATCAGGGACATGACGTAACTCTGCCTTAGATCAGGGACATGACTTAATCCTGCCTTATAACAGAGACATGACGTAACCCTGCCTTAGAACAGAGATATGACGTAACCCTGCCTTATAACAGGGACATGACGTAACTCTGCCTTAGATCAGGGACATGACGTAACCCTGCCTTAGAACAGGGACATGACGTAACCCTGCCTTATAACAGGGACATGACGTAACCCTGCCTTAGAACAGGGACATGACATAACCCTGCCTTAGAACAGAGACATGATGTAACCCTGCCTTAGAACAGGGGCATGACATAACCCTGCCTTAGAACAGAGACGTGACGTAACCCTGCCTTATAACAGGGACATGACGTAACCCTGCCTTATAACAGAGACATGACGTAACCCTGCCTTATAACAGGGACATGACATAACCCTGCCTTAGAACAGGGACATGACGTAACCCTGCCTTAGAACAGAGACATGACGTAACCCTGCCTTAGAACAGAGACATGATGTAACCCTGCTGTACAACAGGGACATGACGTAACCCTGCCTTAGAACAGAGACATGACGTAACCCTGCCTTAGAACAGAGACATGACGTAACCCTGCCTTATAACAGAGACATGACGTAACCCTGCTGTACAACAGGGACATGACATAACCCTGCCTTAGAACAGGGACATGACGTAACCCTGCCTTAGATCAGGGACATGACGTAACCCTGCCTTAGATCAGGGACATGACGTAACCCTGCCTTAGATCAGGGACATGACGTAACCCTGCCTTAGATCAGGGACATGACGTAACTGTGCCTTAGATCAGGGACATGACTTAACCCTGCCTTAGATCAGGGACATGACGTAACCCTGCCTTAGATCAGGGACATGACGTAACTCTGCCTTAGATCAGGGACATGACTTAACCCTGCCTTAGAACAGAGACATGACGTAACCCTGCCTTATAACAGGGACATGACTTAACCCTGCCTTATAACAGAGACATGACGTAACCCTGCCTTAGAACAGAGACATGACGTAACCCTGCCTTAGAACAGAGACATGACGTAACCCTGCCTTAGAACAGAGACATGACGTAACCCTGCCTTAGATCAGGGACATGACGTAACCCTGCCTTAGATCAGGGACATGACGTAACTCTGCCTTAGATCAGGGACATGACTTAACCCTGCCTTAGATCAGGGACATGACGTAACCCTGCCTTAGATCAGGGACATGACGTAACTCTGCCTTAGATCAGGGACATGACTTAACCCTGCCTTAGAACAGAGACATGACGTAACCCTGCCTTATAACAGGGACATGACTTAACCCTGCCTTATAACAGAGACATGACGTAACCCTGCCTTAGAACAGAGACATGACGTAACCCTGCCTTAGAACAGAGACATGACGTAACCCTGCCTTAGAACAGAGACATGACGTAACCCTGCCTTAGATCAGGGACATGACGTAACTCTGCCTTAGATCAGGGACATGACTTAATCCTGCCTTAGAACAGAGACATGACGTAACCCTGCCTTATAACAGGGATATGACTTAACCCTGCCTTATAACAGAGACATGACGTAACCCTGCCTTAGAACAGAGACATGACGTAACCCTGCCTTAGAACAGAGACATGATGTAACCCTGCCTTAGAACAGATACATGACGTAACCCTGCCTTAGATCAGGGACATGACGTAACCCTGCCTTAGAACAGGGACATGACGTAACCCTGCCTTATAACAGGGACATGATGTAACCCTGCCTTAGAACAGGGACATGACATAACCCTGCCTTAGAACAGAGACATGACGTAACCCTGCCTTAGAACAGGGACATGACGTAACCCTGCCTTAGAACAGAGACATGACGTAACCCTGCCTTAGAACAGAGACATGACGTAACCCTGCCTTAGAACAGGGACATGACGTAACCCTGCCTTAGAACAGAGACATGACGTAACCCTGCCTTAGAACAGGGACATGGCGTAACCCTGCCTTATAACAGACACATGACGTAACCCTGCCTTAGAACAGAGACATGACGTAACCCTGCCTTATAACAGAGACATGACGTAACCCTGCTGTACAACAGGGACATGACATAACCCTGCCTTAGAACAGGGACATGACGTAACCCTGCCTTAGATCAGGGACATGACGTAACCCTGCCTTAGATCAGGGACATGACGTAACCCTGCCTTAGATCAGGGACATGACGTAACCCTGCCTTAGATCAGGGACATGACGTAACTCTGCCTTAGATCAGGGACATGACTTAACCCTGCCTTAGAACAGAGACATGACGTAACCCTGCCTTAGAACAGAGACATGACATAACCCTGCCTTATAACAGAGACATGACGTAACCCTGCCTTAGAACAGAGATATGACGTAACCCTGCCTTATAACAGGGACATGATGTAACTCTGCCTTAGATCAGGGACATGACGTAACCCTGCCTTAGAACAGGGACATGACGTAACCCTGCCTTATAACAGGGACATGACGTAACCCTGCCTTAGAACAGGGACATGACATAACCCTGCCTTAGAACAGAGACATGATGTAACCCTGCCTTAGAACAGGGGCATGACATAACCCTGCCTTAGAACAGAGACGTGACGTAACCCTGCCTTATAACAGGGACATGACGTAACCCTGCCTTATAACAGGGACATGACTTAACCCTGCCTTATAACAGAGACATGACGTAACCCTGCCTTATAACAGGGACATGACGTAACCCTGCCTTAGAACAGGGACATGACGTAACCCTGCCTTAGATCAGGGACATGACGTAACCCTGCCTTAGATCAGGGTCATGACGTAACCCTGCCTTAGATCAGGGACATGACATAACCCTGCCTTAGATCAGGGACATGACGTAACTCTGCCTTAGATCAGAGACATGACTTAACCCTGCCTTAGAACAGAGACATGACGTAACCCTGCCTTATAACAGGGACATGACTTAACCCTGCCTTATAACAGAGACATGACGTAACCCTGCCTTAGAACAGAGATATGACGTAACCCTGCCTTATAACAGGGACATGACGTAACTCTGCCTTAGATCAGGGACATGATGTAACTCTGCCTTAGAACAGAGACATGACGTAACCCTGCCTTAGATCAGGGACATGACGTAACCCTGCCTTAGAACAGGGACATGACATAACCCTGCCTTAGAACAGAGACATGACGTAACCTTGCCTTAGAACAGGGACATGGCGTAACCCTGCCTTAGAACAGAGACATGACGTAACCCTGCCTTAGAACAGAGACATGACGTAACCCTGCCTTAGAACAGAGACATGACGTAACCCTGCCTTAGAACAGGGGCATGACATAACCCTGCCTTAGAACAGAGACGTGATGTAACCCTGCCTTATAACAGGGACATGACGTAACCCTGCCTTATAACAGGGACATGACGTAACCCTGCCTTAGAACAGAGACATGACGTAACCCTGCCTTAGAACAGGGACATGACGTAACCCTGCCTTAGAACAGGGACATTACGTAACCCTGCCTTAGAACAGAGACATGACGTAACGCTGCCTTAGAACAGGGACATGACGTAACCCTGCCTGAGAACAGGGAGATGACGTAACCCTGCCTTAGAACAGAGACATGACGTAACCCTGCCTTAGAACAGAGACATGACGTAACCCTGCCTTACAACAGGGACATGACGTAACCCTGCTTTATAACAGAGACATGACGTAACCCTGCCTTAGAACAGAGACATGACGTAACCCTGCCTTAGAACAGAGACATGACGTAACCCTGCCTTAGAACAGGGGCATGACGTAACCCTGCCTTAGAACAGAGACATGACGTAACCCTGCCTTAGATCAGGGACATGACGTAACCCTGCCTTATAACAGAGACATGACGTAACCCTGCCTTAGAACAGAGACATGACGTAACCCTGCCTTAGAACAGGGACATGACGTAACCCTGCCTTAGAACAGGGACATGACGTAACCCTGCCTGAGAACAGGGAGATGACGTAACCCTGCCTTAGAACAGAGACATGACGTAACCCTGCCTTAGAACAGAGACATGACGTAACCCTGCCTTACAACAGGGACATGACGTAACCCTGCTTTATAACAGAGACATGACGTAACCCTGCCTTAGAACAGAGACATGACGTAACCCTGCCTTAGAACAGAGACATGATGTAACCCTGCCTTAGAACAGAGACATGACGTAACTAATGGGTGGTTTTCTCCCCCCCCCCCCCAAATCCCAAATTTCTTTGATTGTTGGACATAAAAGATTGTAAAAACACCAGGAAATCTGCTCCAAAGTATCCTGGACTACAGTGTTTAGATGGTGACCGTATCTCCCTATCCTGGACTGCAGTGTTTAGATGGTGACCGTATCTCCCTATCCTGCAGTGTTTAGATGGTGACCGTATCTCCCTATCCTGGACAGCAGTGTTTAGATGGTGACCGTATCTCCCTATCCTGCAGTGTTTAGATGGTGACCGTATCTCCCTATCCTGCAGTGTTTAGATGGTGACCGTATCTCCCTATCCTGCAGTGTTTAGATGGTGACCGTATCTCCCTATCCTGCAGTGTTTAGATGGTGACCGTATCTCCCTATCCTGGACTACAGTGTTTAGATTGTGACCGTATCTCCCTATCCTGGAATACAGTGTTTAGATTGTGACCGTATCTCCCTATCCTGGACTACAGTGTTTAGATTGTGACCGTATCTCCCTATCCTGGACTACAGTGTTTAGATTGTGACCGTATCTCCCTATCCTGGAATACAGTGTTTAGATTGTGACCGTATCTCCCTATCCTGGAATACAGTGTTTAGATGGTTACCGTATCTCCCCATCCTGGACTGCAGTGTTTAGATGGTGACCATGTCTCCCTATCCTGCAGTGTTTAGATGGTGACCGTGTCTCCCTATCCTGGACTACAGTGTTTAGATGGTGACCGTATCTCCCTATCCTGGACTGCAGTGTTTAGATGGTGACCGTATCTGCCTATCCTGGACTGCAGTGTTTAGATTGTGACCGTATCTCGCTATCCTGGACTACAGTGTTTAGATGGTGACCATGTCTCCTTATCCTGGACTACAGTGTTTAGATGGTGACCGTATCTCCCTATCCTGGACTGCAGTGTTTAGATGGTGACCGTATCTCCCTATCCTGGACTACAGTGTTTAGATGGTGACCATGTCTCCTTATCCTGGACTACAGTGTTTAGATGGTGACCGTATCTCCCTATCCTGGACTACAGTGTTTAGATGGTGACCGTATAATAATAATAATAATAATATATGCCATTTAGCAGACGCTTTTATCCAAAGCGACTTACTCCCTATCCTGGACTGCAGTGTTTAGATGGTGACCGTATCTCCCTATCCTGCAGTGTTTAGATGGTGACCGTATCTCCCTATCCTGCAGTGTTTAGATGGTGACCGTATCTCCCTATCCTGCAGTGTTTAGATGGTGACCGTATCTCCCTATCCTGCAGTGTTTAGATGGTGACCATGTCTCCCTATCCTGGACTACAGTGTTTAGATGGTGACCGTATCTCCCTATCCTGGACTACAGTGTTTAGATGGTGACCGTGTCTCCCTATCCTGGACTGCAGTGTTTAGATGGTGACCGTGTCTCCCTATCCTGGACTACAGTGTTTAGATGGTGACCGTGTCTCCCTATCGTGGACTGCAGTGTTTAGATGGTGACCGTGTCTCCCTATCCTGGACTACAGTGTTTAGATGGTGACCATGTCTCCCTATCCTGCAGTGTTTAGATGGTGATCGTATCTCCCTATCCTGGACTGCAGTGTTTAGATGGTGACCGTATAATAATAATAATAATAATATATGCCATTTAGCAGACGCTTTTATCCAAAGCGACTTACTCCCTATCCTGGACTGCAGTGTTTAGATGGTGACCGTATCTCCCTATCCTGCAGTGTTTAGATGGTGACCGTATCTCCCTATCCTGGACAGCAGTGTTTAGATGGTGACCGTATCTCCCTATCCTACAGTGTTTAGATGGTGACCGTATCTCCCTATCCTGCAGTGTTTAGAGGTTGACCGTATCTCCCTATCCTGCAGTGTTTAGATGGTGACCGTATCTCCCTATCCTGCAGTGTTTAGATGGTGACCGTATCTCCCTATCCTGCAGTGTTTAGATGGTGACCGTATCTCCCTATCCTGCAGTGTTTAGATGGTGACCGTATCTCCCTATCCTGGACTACAGTGTTTAGATTGTGACCGTATCTCCCTATCCTGGAATACAGTGTTTAGATTGTGACCGTATCTCCCTATCCTGGACTACAGTGTTTAGATTGTGACCGTATCTCCCTATCCTGGACTACAGTGTTTAGATTGTGACCGTATCTCCCTATCCTGGAATACAGTGTTTAGATTGTGACCGTATCTCCCTATCCTGGAATACAGTGTTTAGATGGTTACCGTATCTCCCCATCATGGACTGCAGTGTTTAGATGGTGACCATGTCTCCCTATCCTGCAGTGTTTAGATGGTGACCGTGTCTCCCTATCCTGGACTACAGTGTTTAGATGGTGACCGTATCTCCCTATCCTGGACTGCAGTGTTTAGATGGTGACCGTATCTGCCTATCCTGGACTGCAGTGTTTAGATGGTGACCGTATCTCCCTATCCTGGACTGCAGTGTTTAGATTGTGACCGTATCTCGCTATCCTGGACTACAGTGTTTAGATGGTGACCATGTCTCCTTATCCTGGACTACAGTGTTTAGATGGTGACCGTATCTCCCTATCCTGGACTGCAGTGTTTAGATGGTGACCGTATCTCCCTATCCTGGACTACAGTGTTTAGATGGTGACCATGTCTCCTTATCCTGGACTACAGTGTTTAGATGGTGACCGTATCTCCCTATCCTGGACTACAGTGTTTAGATGGTGACCGTATCTCCCTATCCTGGACTGCAGTGTTTAGATGGTGACCGTATCTCCCTATCCTGCAGTGTTTAGATGGTGACCGTATCTCCCTATCCTGCAGTGTTTAGATGGTGACCGTATCTCCCTATCCTGCAGTGTTTAGATGGTGACCGTATCTCCCTATCCTGCAGTGTTTAGATGGTGACCATGTCTCCCTATCCTGGACTACAGTGTTTAGATGGTGACCGTATCTCCCTATCCTGGACTACAGTGTTTAGATGGTGACCGTGTCTCCCTATCCTGGACTGCAGTGTTTAGATGGTGACCGTGTCTCCCTATCCTGGACTACAGTGTTTAGATGGTGACCATGTCTCCCTATCCTGGACTGCAGTGTTTAGATGGTGACCGTGTCTCCCTATCCTGGACTACAGTGTTTAGATGGTGACCGTGTCTCCCTATCCGGGACAACAGTGTTTAGATGGTGACCATGTCTCCCTATCCTGGACTGCAGTGTTTAGATGGTGAACGTGTCTCCTATCCTGGACTACAGTGTTTAGATGGTGACCATGTCTCCCTATCCTGCAGTGTTTAGATGGTGACCGTATCTCCCTATCCTGGACTGCAGTGTTTAGATGGTGACCGTATCTGCCTATCCTGGACTGCAGTGTTTAGATGGTGACCGTATCTCCCTATCCTGGACTGCAGTGTTTAGATTGTGACCGTATCTCGCTATCCTGGACTACAGTGTTTAGATGGTGACCATGTCTCCTTATCCTGGACTACAGTGTTTAGATGGTGACCGTATCTCCCTATCCTGGACTGCAGTGTTTAGATGGTGACCGTATCTCCCTATCCTGGACTACAGTGTTTAGATGGTGACCATGTCTCCTTATCCTGGACTACAGTGTTTAGATGGTGACCGTATCTCCCTATCCTGGACTACAGTGTTTAGATGGTGACCGTATCTCCCTATCCTGGACTGCAGTGTTTAGATGGTGACCGTATCTCCCTATCCTGCAGTGTTTAGATGGTGACCGTATCTCCCTATCCTGGACAGCAGTGTTTAGATGGTGACCGTATCTCCCTATCCTGCAGTGTTTAGATGGTGACCGTATCTCCCTATCCTGCAGTGTTTAGATGGTGACCGTATCTCCCTATCCTGCAGTGTTTAGATGGTGACCGTATCTCCCTATCCTGCAGTGTTTAGATGGTGACCGTATCTCCCTATCCTGGACTACAGTGTTTAGATTGTGACCGTATCTCCCTATCCTGGAATACAGTGTTTAGATTGTGACCGTATCTCCCTATCCTGGACTACAGTGTTTAGATTGTGACCGTATCTCCCTATCCTGGACTACAGTGTTTAGATTGTGACCGTATCTCCCTATCCTGGAATACAGTGTTTAGATTGTGACCGTATCTCCCTATCCTGGAATACAGTGTTTAGATGGTTACCGTATCTCCCCATCCTGGACTGCAGTGTTTAGATGGTGACCATGTCTCCCTATCCTGCAGTGTTTAGATGGTGACCGTGTCTCCCTATCCTGGACTACAGTGTTTAGATGGTGACCGTATCTCCCTATCCTGGACTGCAGTGTTTAGATGGTGACCGTATCTGCCTATCCTGGACTGCAGTGTTTAGATTGTGACCGTATCTCGCTATCCTGGACTACAGTGTTTAGATGGTGACCATGTCTCCTTATCCTGGACTACAGTGTTTAGATGGTGACCGTATCTCCCTATCCTGGACTGCAGTGTTTAGATGGTGACCGTATCTCCCTATCCTGGACTACAGTGTTTAGATGGTGACCATGTCTCCTTATCCTGGACTACAGTGTTTAGATGGTGACCGTATCTCCCTATCCTGGACTACAGTGTTTAGATGGTGACCGTATAATAATAATAATAATAATATATGCCATTTAGCAGACGCTTTTATCCAAAGCGACTTACTCCCTATCCTGGACTGCAGTGTTTAGATGGTGACCGTATCTCCCTATCCTGCAGTGTTTAGATGGTGACCGTATCTCCCTATCCTGCAGTGTTTAGATGGTGACCGTATCTCCCTATCCTGCAGTGTTTAGATGGTGACCGTATCTCCCTATCCTGCAGTGTTTAGATGGTGACCATGTCTCCCTATCCTGGACTACAGTGTTTAGATGGTGACCGTATCTCCCTATCATGGACTACAGTGTTTAGATGGTGACCGTGTCTCCCTATCCTGGACTGCAGTGTTTAGATGGTGACCGTGTCTCCCTATCCTGGACTACAGTGTTTAGATGGTGACCGTGTCTCCCTATCGTGGACTGCAGTGTTTAGATGGTGACCGTGTCTCCTATCCTGGACTACAGTGTTTAGATGGTGACCATGTCTCCTATCCTGCAGTGTTTAGATGGTGACCGTATCTCCCTATCCTGGACTGCAGTGTTTAGATGGTGACCGTATAATAATAATAATAATAATATATGCCATTTAGCAGACGCTTTTATCCAAAGCGACTTACTCCCTATCCTGGACTGCAGTGTTTAGATGGTGACCGTATCTCCCTATCCTGCAGTGTTTAGATGGTGACCGTATCTCCCTATCCTGGACAGCAGTGTTTAGATGGTGACCGTATCTCCCTATCCTACAGTGTTTAGATGGTGACCGTATCTCCCTATCCTGCAGTGTTTAGATGGTGACCGTATCTCCCTATCCTGCAGTGTTTAGATGGTGACCGTATCTCCCTATCCTGCAGTGTTTAGATGGTGACCGTATCTCCCTATCCTGCAGTGTTTAGATGGTGACCGTATCTCCCTATCCTGCAGTGTTTAGATGGTGACCGTATCTCCCTATCCTGCAGTGTTTAGATGGTGACCGTATCTCCCTATCCTGCAGTGTTTAGATGGTGACCATGTCTCCCTATCCTGGACTACAGTGTTTAGATGGTGACCGTATCTCCCTATCCTGGAATACAGTGTTTAGATTGTGACCGTATCTCCCTATCCTGGAATACAGTGTTTAGATGGTTACCGTATCTCCCCATCCTGGACTGCAGTGTTTAGATGGTGACCATGTCTCCCTATCCTGCAGTGTTTAGATGGTGACCGTGTCTCCCTATCCTGGACTACAGTGTTTAGATGGTGACCGTATCTCCCTATCCTGGACTGCAGTGTTTAGATGGTGACCGTATCTGCCTATCCTGGACTGCAGTGTTTAGATTGTGACCGTATCTCGCTATCCTGGACTACAGTGTTTAGATGGTGACCATGTCTCCTTATCCTGGACTACAGTGTTTAGATGGTGACCGTATCTCCCTATCCTGGACTGCAGTGTTTAGATGGTGACCGTATCTCCCTATCCTGGACTACAGTGTTTAGATGGTGACCATGTCTCCTTATCCTGGACTACAGTGTTTAGATGGTGACCGTATCTCCCTATCCTGGACTACAGTGTTTAGATGGTGACCGTATAATAATAATAATAATAATATATGCCATTTAGCAGACGCTTTTATCCAAAGCGACTTACTCCCTATCCTGGACTGCAGTGTTTAGATGGTGACCGTATCTCCCTATCCTGCAGTGTTTAGATGGTGACCGTATCTCCCTATCCTGCAGTGTTTAGATGGTGACCGTATCTCCTATCCTGCAGTGTTTAGATGGTGACCGTATCTCCCTATCCTGCAGTGTTTAGATGGTGACCATGTCTCCTATCCTGGACTACAGTGTTTAGATGGTGACCGTATCTCCCTATCCTGGACTACAGTGTTTAGATGGTGACCGTGTCTCCCTATCCTGGACTGCAGTGTTTAGATGGTGACCGTGTCTCCCTATCCTGGACTACAGTGTTTAGATGGTGACCGTGTCTCCCTATCGTGGACTGCAGTGTTTAGATGGTGACCGTGTCTCCCTATCCTGGACTACAGTGTTTAGATGGTGACCATGTCTCCCTATCCTGCAGTGTTTAGATGGTGACCGTATCTCCCTATCCTGGACTGCAGTGTTTAGATGGTGACCGTATAATAATAATAATAATAATATATGCCATTTAGCAGACGCTTTTATCCAAAGCGACTTACTCCTATCCTGGACTGCAGTGTTTAGATGGTGACCGTATCTCCCTATCCTGCAGTGTTTAGATGGTGACCGTATCTCCCTATCCTGGACAGCAGTGTTTAGATGGTGACCGTATCTCCCTATCCTACAGTGTTTAGATGGTGACCGTATCTCCCTATCCTGCAGTGTTTAGATGGTGACCGTATCTCCCTATCCTGCAGTGTTTAGATGGTGACCGTATCTCCCTATCCTGCAGTGTTTAGATGGTGACCGTATCTCCCTATCCTGCAGTGTTTAGATGGTGACCGTATCTCCCTAACCTGCAGTGTTTAGATGGTGACCGTATCTCCCTATCCTGCAGTGTTTAGATGGTGACCGTATCTCCCTATCCTGCAGTGTTTAGATGGTGACCATGTCTCCCTATCCTGGACTACAGTGTTTAGATGGTGACCATGTCTCCTTATCCTGGACTACAGTGTTTAGATGGTGACCGTATCTCCCTATCCTGGACTACAGTGTTTAGATGGTGACCGTATCTCCCTATCCTGGACTGCAGTGTTTAGATGGTGACCGTATCTCCCTATCCTGGACTACAGTGTTTAGATTGTGACCGACTACAGTGTTTAGATTGTGACCGTATCTCCCTATCCTGGAATACAGTGTTTAGATTGTGACCGTATCTCCCTATCCTGGAATACAGTGTTTAGATGGTTACCGTATCTCCCCATCCTGGACTGCAGTGTTTAGATGGTGACCATGTCTCCCTATCCTGCAGTGTTTAGATGGTGACCGTGTCTCCCTATCCTGGACTACAGTGTTTAGATGGTGACCGTATCTCCCTATCCTGGACTGCAGTGTTTAGATGGTGACCGTATCTGCCTATCCTGGACTGCAGTGTTTAGATTGTGACCGTATCTCGCTATCCTGGACTACAGTGTTTAGATGGTGACCATGTCTCCTTATCCTGGACTACAGTGTTTAGATGGTGACCGTATCTCCCTATCCTGGACTGCAGTGTTTAGATGGTGACCGTATCTCCCTATCCTGGACTACAGTGTTTAGATGGTGACCATGTCTCCTTATCCTGGACTACAGTGTTTAGATGGTGACCGTATCTCCCTATCCTGGACTACAGTGTTTAGATGGTGACCGTATAATAATAATAATAATAATATATGCCATTTAGCAGACGCTTTTATCCAAAGCGACTTACTCCCTATCCTGGACTGCAGTGTTTAGATGGTGACCGTATCTCCCTATCCTGCAGTGTTTAGATGGTGACCGTATCTCCCTATCCTGCAGTGTTTAGATGGTGACCGTATCTCCCTATCCTGCAGTGTTTAGATGGTGACCGTATCTCCCTATCCTGCAGTGTTTAGATGGTGACCATGTCTCCCTATCCTGGACTACAGTGTTTAGATGGTGACCGTATCTCCCTATCCTGGACTACAGTGTTTAGATGGTGACCGTGTCTCCCTATCCTGGACTGCAGTGTTTAGATGGTGACCGTGTCTCCCTATCCTGGACTACAGTGTTTAGATGGTGACCGTGTCTCCCTATCGTGGACTGCAGTGTTTAGATGGTGACCGTGTCTCCCTATCCTGGACTACAGTGTTTAGATGGTGACCATGTCTCCCTATCCTGCAGTGTTTAGATGGTGACCGTATCTCCCTATCCTGGACTGCAGTGTTTAGATGGTGACCGTATAATAATAATAATAATAATATATGCCATTTAGCAGACGCTTTTATCCAAAGCGACTTACTCCCTATCCTGGACTGCAGTGTTTAGATGGTGACCGTATCTCCCTATCCTGCAGTGTTTAGATGGTGACCGTATCTCCCTATCCTGGACAGCAGTGTTTAGATGGTGACCGTATCTCCCTATCCTACAGTGTTTAGATGGTGACCGTATCTCCCTATCCTGCAGTGTTTAGATGGTGACCGTATCTCCCTATCCTGCAGTGTTTAGATGGTGACCGTATCTCCTATCCTGCAGTGTTTAGATGGTGACCGTATCTCCCTATCCTGCAGTGTTTAGATGGTGACCGTATCTCCCTATCCTGCAGTGTTTAGATGGTGACCGTATCTCCCTATCCTGCAGTGTTTAGATGGTGACCGTATCTCCCTATCCTGCAGTGTTTAGATGGTGACCATGTCTCCCTATCCTGGACTACAGTGTTTAGATGGTGACCATGTCTCCTTATCCTGGACTACAGTGTTTAGATGGTGACCGTATCTCCCTATCCTGGACTACAGTGTTTAGATGGTGACCGTATCTCCCTATCCTGGACTGCAGTGTTTAGATGGTGACCGTATCTCCCTATCCTGCAGTGTTTAGATGGTGACCGTATCTCCCTATCCTGCAGTGTTTAGATGGTGACCGTATCTCCTATCCTGCAGTGTTTAGATGGTGACCGTATCTCCTATCCTGCAGTGTTTAGATGGTGACCATGTCTCCTATCCTGGACTACAGTGTTTAGATGGTGACCATGTCTCCTTATCCTGGACTACAGTGTTTAGATGGTGACCGTATCTCCCTATCCTGGACTGCAGTGTTTAGATGGTGACCGTATCTCCCTATCCTGGACTACAGTGTTTAGATGGTGACCATGTCTCCTTATCCTGGACTACAGTGTTTAGATGGTGACCGTATCTCCCTATCCTGGACTACAGTGTTTAGATGGTGACCGTATCTCCCTATCCTGGACTGCAGTGTTTAGATGGTGACCGTATCTCCCTATCCTGCAGTGTTTAGATGGTGACCGTATCTCCCTATCCTGCAGTGTTTAGATGGTGACCGTATCTCCCTATCCTGCAGTGTTTAGATGGTGACCGTATCTCCCTATCCTGCAGTGTTTAGATGGTGACCATGTCTCCCTATCCTGGACTACAGTGTTTAGATGGTGACCGTATCTCCCTATCCTGGACTACAGTGTTTAGATGGTGACCGTGTCTCCCTATCCTGGACTGCAGTGTTTAGATGGTGACCGTGTCTCCCTATCCTGGACTACAGTGTTTAGATGGTGACCATGTCTCCCTATCCTGGACTGCAGTGTTTAGATGGTGACCGTGTCTCCCTATCCTGGACTACAGTGTTTAGATGGTGACCGTGTCTCCCTATCCGGGACAACAGTGTTTAGATGGTGACCATGTCTCCCTATCCTGGACTGCAGTGTTTAGATGGTGAACGTGTCTCCCTATCCTGGACTACAGTGTTTAGATGGTGACCATGTCTCCCTATCCTGCAGTGTTTAGATGGTGACCGTATCTCCCTATCCTGGACTGCAGTGTTTAGATGGTGACCGTATCTGCCTATCCTGGACTGCAGTGTTTAGATGGTGACCGTATCTCCCTATCCTGGACTGCAGTGTTTAGATTGTGACCGTATCTCGCTATCCTGGACTACAGTGTTTAGATGGTGACCATGTCTCCTTATCCTGGACTACAGTGTTTAGATGGTGACCGTATCTCCCTATCCTGGACTGCAGTGTTTAGATGGTGACCGTATCTCCCTATCCTGGACTACAGTGTTTAGATGGTGACCATGTCTCCTTATCCTGGACTACAGTGTTTAGATGGTGACCGTATCTCCCTATCCTGCAGTGTTTAGATGGTGACCGTATCTCCCTATCCTGCAGTGTTTAGATGGTGACCGTATCTCCCTATCCTGCAGTGTTTAGATGGTGACCGTATCTCCCTATCCTGCAGTGTTTAGATGGTGACCATGTCTCCCTATCCTGGACTACAGTGTTTAGATGGTGACCGTATCTCCCTATCCTGGACTACAGTGTTTAGATGGTGACCGTATCTCCCTATCCTGGACTACAGTGTTTAGATGGTGACCGTATCTCCCTATCCTGGACTACAGTGTTTAGATGGTGACCATGTCTCCCTATCCTGCAGTGTTTAGATGGTGACCGTATCTCCCTATCCTGGACTGCAGTGTTTAGATGGTGACCGTATCTCCCTATCCTGCAGTGTTTAGATGGTGACCGTATCTCCCTATCCTGGACTGCAGTGTTTACATTGTGACCGTATCTCGCTATCCTGGACTACAGTGTTTAGATGGTGACCATGTCTCCTTATCCTGGACTACAGTGTTTAGATGGTGACCGTATCTCCCTATCCTGGACTACAGTGTTTAGATGGTGACCGTATCTCCCTATCCTGGACTGCAGTGTTTAGATGGTGACCGTATCTCCCTATCCTGCAGTGTTTAGATGGTGACCGTATCTCCCTATCCTGCAGTGTTTAGATGGTGACCATGTCTCCCTATCCTGGACTACAGTGTTTAGATGGTGACCGTATCTCCCTATCCTGGACTACAGTGTTTAGATGGTGACCGTGTCTCCCTATCCTGGACTGCAGTGTTTAGATGGTGACCGTGTCTCCCTATCCTGGACTACAGTGTTTAGATGGTGACCGTGTCTCCCTATCCTGGACTGCAGTGTTTAGATGGTGACCGTGTCTCCCTATCCTGGACTACAGTGTTTAGATGGTGACCGTATCTCCCTATCCTGGACAGCAGTGTTTAGATGGTGACCGTATCTCCCTATCCTACAGTGTTTAGATGGTGACCGTATCTCCCTATCCTGCAGTGTTTAGATGGTGACCGTATCTCCCTATCCTGCAGTGTTTAGATGGTGACCGTATCTCCCTATCCTGCAGTGTTTAGATGGTGACCGTATCTCCCTATCCTGCAGTGTTTAGATGGTGACCGTATCTCCCTATCCTGCAGTGTTTAGATGGTGACCGTATCTCCCTATCCTGCAGTGTTTAGATGGTGACCGTGTCTCCCTATCCTGGACTGCAGTGTTTAGATGGTGACCGTGTCTCCCTATCCTGGACTACAGTGTTTAGATGGTGACCGTGTCTCCCTATCCTGGACTGGAGTATTTAGATGGTGACCGTGTCTCCCTATCCTGGACTACAGTGTTTAGATGGTGACCGTGTCTCCCTATCCTGGACTACAGTGTTTAGATGGTGACCGTGTCTCCCTATCCTGGACTGCAGTGTTTAGATGGTGACCGTGTCTCCCTATCCTGGACTACAGTGTTTAGATGGTGACCATGTCTCCTATCCTGGACTACAGTGTTTAGATGGTGACCGTATCTCCCTATCCTGGACTACAGTGTTTAGATGGTGACCGTATCTCCCTATCCTGGACTACAGTGTTTAGATGGTGACCATGTCTCCCTATCCTGCAGTGTTTAGATGGTGACCGTATCTCCCTATCCTGGACTGCAGTGTTTAGATGGTGACCGTATCTCCCTATCCTGCAGTGTTTAGATGGTGACCGTATCTCCCTATCCTGGACTGCAGTGTTTACATTGTGACCGTATCTCGCTATCCTGGACTACAGTGTTTAGATGGTGACCATGTCTCCTTATCCTGGACTACAGTGTTTAGATGGTGACCGTATCTCCCTATCCTGGACTACAGTGTTTAGATGGTGACCGTATCTCCCTATCCTGGACTGCAGTGTTTAGATGGTGACCGTATCTCCCTATCCTGCAGTGTTTAGATGGTGACCGTATCTCCCTATCCTGCAGTGTTTAGATGGTGACCATGTCTCCCTATCCTGGACTACAGTGTTTAGATGGTGACCGTATCTCCCTATCCTGGACTACAGTGTTTAGATGGTGACCGTGTCTCCCTATCCTGGACTGCAGTGTTTAGATGGTGACCGTGTCTCCCTATCCTGGACTACAGTGTTTAGATGGTGACCGTGTCTCCCTATCCTGGACTGCAGTGTTTAGATGGTGACCGTGTCTCCCTATCCTGGACTACAGTGTTTAGATGGTGACCGTATCTCCCTATCCTGGACAGCAGTGTTTAGATGGTGACCGTATCTCCCTATCCTACAGTGTTTAGATGGTGACCGTATCTCCCTATCCTGCAGTGTTTAGATGGTGACCGTATCTCCCTATCCTGCAGTGTTTAGATGGTGACCGTATCTCCCTATCCTGCAGTGTTTAGATGGTGACCGTATCTCCCTATCCTGCAGTGTTTAGATGGTGACCGTATCTCCCTATCCTGCAGTGTTTAGATGGTGACCGTATCTCCCTATCCTGCAGTGTTTAGATGGTGACCGTATCTCCCTATCCTGCAGTGTTTAGATGGTGACCATGTCTCCCTATCCTGGACTACAGTGTTTAGATGGTGACCATGTCTCCTTATCCTGGACTACAGTGTTTAGATGGTGACCGTATCTCCCTATCCTGGACTACAGTGTTTAGATGGTGACCGTATCTCCCTATCCTGGACTGCAGTGTTTAGATGGTGACCGTATCTCCCTATCCTGCAGTGTTTAGATGGTGACCGTATCTCCCTATCCTGCAGTGTTTAGATGGTGACCGTATCTCCCTATCCTGCAGTGTTTAGATGGTGACCGTATCTCCCTATCCTGCAGTGTTTAGATGGTGACCATGTCTCCCTATCCTGGACTACAGTGTTTAGATGGTGACCGTATCTCCCTATCCTGGACTACAGTGTTTAGATGGTGACCGTGTCTCCCTATCCTGGACTGCAGTGTTTAGATGGTGACCGTGTCTCCCTATCCTGGACTACAGTGTTTAGATGGTGACCGTGTCTCCCTATCCTGGACTGCAGTGTTTAGATGGTGACCGTGTCTCCCTATCCTGGACTACAGTGTTTAGATGGTGACCGTGTCTCCCTATCCTGGACTGGAGTATTTAGATGGTGACCGTGTCTCCCTATCCTGGACTACAGTGTTTAGATGGTGACCGTGTCTCCCTATCCTGGACTACAGTGTTTAGATGGTGACCGTGTCTCCCTATCCTGGACTGCAGTGTTTAGATGGTGACCGTGTCTCCCTATCCTGGACTGCAGTGTTTAGATGGTGACCATGTCTCCTTATCCTGGACTACAGTGTTTAGATGGTGACCGTATCTCCCTATCCTGGACTACAGTGTTTAGATGGTGACCGTATCTCCCTATCCTGGACTACAGTGTTTAGATGGTGACCATGTCTCCCTATCCTGCAGTGTTTAGATGGTGACCGTATCTCCCTATCCTGGACTGCAGTGTTTAGATGGTGACCGTATCTCCCTATCCTGCAGTGTTTAGATGGTGACCGTATCTCCCTATCCTACAGTGTTTAGATGGTGACCGTATCTCCCTATCCTGCAGTGTTTAGATGGTGACCGTATCTCCCTATCCTGCAGTGTTTAGATGGTGACCGTATCTCCCTATCCTGCAGTGTTTAGATGGTGACCGTATCTCCCTATCCTGCAGTGTTTAGATGGTGACCGTATCTCCCTATCCTGCAGTGTTTAGATGGTGACCGTATCTCCCTATCCTGCAGTGTTTAGATGGTGACCGTGTCTCCCTATCCTGGACTGCAGTGTTTAGATGGTGACCGTGTCTCCCTATCCTGGACTACAGTGTTTAGATGGTGACCGTGTCTCCCTATCCTGGACTGGAGTATTTAGATGGTGACCGTGTCTCCCTATCCTGGACTACAGTGTTTAGATGGTGACCGTGTCTCCCTATCCTGGACTACAGTGTTTAGATGGTGACCGTGTCTCCCTATCCTGGACTGCAGTGTTTAGATGGTGACCGTGTCTCCCTATCCTGGACTACAGTGTTTAGATGGTGACCATGTCTCCTTATCCTGGACTACAGTGTTTAGATGGTGACCGTATCTCCCTATCCTGGACTGCAGTGTTTAGATGGTGACCGTGTCTCCCTATCCTGGACTGGAGTATTTAGATGGTGACCGTGTCTCCCTATCCTGGACTACAGTGTTTAGATGGTGACCGTATCTCCCTATCCTGGACTGCAGTGTTTACATTGTGACCGTATCTCGCTATCCTGGACTACAGTGTTTAGATGGTGACCATGTCTCCTTATCCTGGACTACAGTGTTTAGATGGTGACCGTATCTCCCTATCCTGGACTACAGTGTTTAGATGGTGACCGTATCTCCCTATCCTGGACTGCAGTGTTTAGATGGTGACCGTATCTCCCTATCCTGCAGTGTTTAGATGGTGACCGTATCTCCCTATCCTGCAGTGTTTAGATGGTGACCATGTCTCCCTATCCTGGACTACAGTGTTTAGATGGTGACCGTATCTCCCTATCCTGGACTACAGTGTTTAGATGGTGACCGTGTCTCCCTATCCTGGACTGCAGTGTTTAGATGGTGACCGTGTCTCCCTATCCTGGACTACAGTGTTTAGATGGTGACCGTGTCTCCCTATCCTGGACTGCAGTGTTTAGATGGTGACCGTGTCTCCCTATCCTGGACTACAGTGTTTAGATGGTGACCGTATCTCCCTATCCTGGACAGCAGTGTTTAGATGGTGACCGTATCTCCCTATCCTACAGTGTTTAGATGGTGACCGTATCTCCCTATCCTGCAGTGTTTAGATGGTGACCGTATCTCCCTATCCTGCAGTGTTTAGATGGTGACCATATCTCCCTATCCTGCAGTGTTTAGATGGTGACCGTATCTCCCTATCCTGCAGTGTTTAGATGGTGACCGTATCTCCCTATCCTGCAGTGTTTAGATGGTGACCGTATCTCCCTATCCTGCAGTGTTTAGATGGTGACCGTATCTCCCTATCCTGCAGTGTTTAGATGGTGACCATGTCTCCCTATCCTGGACTACAGTGTTTAGATGGTGACCATGTCTCCTTATCCTGGACTACAGTGTTTAGATGGTGACCGTATCTCCCTATCCTGGACTACAGTGTTTAGATGGTGACCGTATCTCCCTATCCTGGACTGCAGTGTTTAGATGGTGACCGTATCTCCCTATCCTGCAGTGTTTAGATGGTGACCGTATCATCCTGCAGTGTTTAGATGGTGACCGTATCTCCCTATCCTGCAGTGTTTAGATGGTGACCATGTCTCCCTATCCTGGACTACAGTGTTTAGATGGTGACCGTATCTCCCTATCCTGGACTACAGTGTTTAGATGGTGACCGTGTCTCCCTATCCTGGACTGCAGTGTTTAGATGGTGACCGTGTCTCCCTATCCTGGACTACAGTGTTTAGATGGTGACCGTGTCTCCCTATCCTGGACTGCAGTGTTTAGATGGTGACCGTGTCTCCCTATCCTGGACTACAGTGTTTAGATGGTGACCTGGACTGGAGTATTTAGATGGTGACCGTGTCTCCCTATCCTGGACTACAGTGTTTAGATGGTGACCGTGTCTCCCTATCCTGGACTACAGTGTTTAGATGGTGACCGTGTCTCCCTATCCTGGACTGCAGTGTTTAGATGGTGACCGTGTCTCCCTATCCTGGACTACAGTGTTTAGATGGTGACCATGTCTCCTTATCCTGGACTACAGTGTTTAGATGGTGACCGTATCTCCCTATCCTGGACTACAGTGTTTAGATGGTGACCGTATCTCCCTATCCTGGACTACAGTGTTTAGATGGTGACCATGTCTCCCTATCCTGCAGTGTTTAGATGGTGACCGTATCTCCCTATCCTGGACTGCAGTGTTTAGATGGTGACCGTATCTCCCTATCCTGCAGTGTTTAGATGGTGACCGTATCTCCCTATCCTGGACTGCAGTGTTTACATTGTGACCGTATCTCGCTATCCTGGACTACAGTGTTTAGATGGTGACCATGTCTCCTTATCCTGGACTACAGTGTTTAGATGGTGACCGTATCTCCCTATCCTGGACTACAGTGTTTAGATGGTGACCGTATCTCCCTATCCTGGACTGCAGTGTTTAGATGGTGACCGTATCTCCCTATCCTGCAGTGTTTAGATGGTGACCGTATCTCCCTATCCTGCAGTGTTTAGATGGTGACCGTATCTCCCTATCCTGCAGTGTTTAGATGGTGACCGTATCTCCCTATCCTGCAGTGTTTAGATGGTGACCATGTCTCCCTATCCTGGACTACAGTGTTTAGATGGTGACCGTATCTCCCTATCCTGGACTACAGTGTTTAGATGGTGACCGTGTCTCCCTATCCTGGACTGCAGTGTTTAGATGGTGACCGTGTCTCCCTATCCTGGACTACAGTGTTTAGATGGTGACCGTGTCTCCTATCCTGGACTGCAGTGTTTAGATGGTGACCGTGTCTCCCTATCCTGGACTACAGTGTTTAGATGGTGACCGTATCTCCCTATCCTGGACAGCAGTGTTTAGATGGTGACCGTATCTCCCTATCCTACAGTGTTTAGATGGTGACCGTATCTCCCTATCCTGCAGTGTTTAGATGGTGACCGTATCTCCCTATCCTGCAGTGTTTAGATGGTGACCGTATCTCCCTATCCTGCAGTGTTTAGATGGTGACCGTATCTCCCTATCCTGCAGTGTTTAGATGGTGACCGTATCTCCCTATCCTGCAGTGTTTAGATGGTGACCGTATCTCCCTATCCTGCAGTGTTTAGATGGTGACCGTATCTCCCTATCCTGCAGTGTTTAGATGGTGACCATGTCTCCCTATCCTGGACTACAGTGTTTAGATGGTGACCATGTCTCCTTATCCTGGACTACAGTGTTTAGATGGTGACCGTATCTCCTATCCTGGACTACAGTGTTTAGATGGTGACCGTATCTCCCTATCCTGGACTGCAGTGTTTAGATGGTGACCGTATCTCCCTATCCTGCAGTGTTTAGATGGTGACCGTATCTCCCTATCCTGCAGTGTTTAGATGGTGACCGTATCTCCCTATCCTGCAGTGTTTAGATGGTGACCGTATCTCCCTATCCTGCAGTGTTTAGATGGTGACCATGTCTCCCTATCCTGGACTACAGTGTTTAGATGGTGACCGTATCTCCCTATCCTGGACTACAGTGTTTAGATGGTGACCGTGTCTCCCTATCCTGGACTGCAGTGTTTAGATGGTGACCGTGTCTCCCTATCCTGGACTACAGTGTTTAGATGGTGACCGTGTCTCCCTATCCTGGACTGCAGTGTTTAGATGGTGACCGTGTCTCCCTATCCTGGACTACAGTGTTTAGATGGTGACCGTGTCTCCCTATCCTGGACTGGAGTATTTAGATGGTGACCGTGTCTCCCTATCCTGGACTACAGTGTTTAGATGGTGACCGTGTCTCCCTATCCTGGACTACAGTGTTTAGATGGTGACCGTGTCTCCCTATCCTGGACTGCAGTGTTTAGATGGTGACCGTGTCTCCCTATCCTGGACTACAGTGTTTAGATGGTGACCATGTCTCCTTATCCTGGACTACAGTGTTTAGATGGTGACCGTATCTCCCTATCCTGGACTACAGTGTTTAGATGGTGACCGTATCTCCCTATCCTGGACTACAGTGTTTAGATGGTGACCATGTCTCCCTATCCTGCAGTGTTTAGATGGTGACCGTATCTCCCTATCCTGGACTGCAGTGTTTAGATGGTGACCGTATCTCCCTATCCTGCAGTGTTTAGATGGTGACCGTATCTCCCTATCCTGCAGTGTTTAGATGGTGACCGTATCTCGCTATCCTGGACTACAGTGTTTAGATGGTGACCATGTCTCCTATCCTGGACTACAGTGTTTAGATGGTGACCGTATCTCCCTATCCTGGACTACAGTGTTTAGATGGTGACCGTATCTCCCTATCCTGGACTGCAGTGTTTAGATGGTGACCATATCTCCCTATCCTGCAGTGTTTAGATGGTGACCTATCCTGGACTGCAGTGTTTAGATGGTGACCATGTCTCCTTATCCTGGACTAGTGTTTAGATGGTGACCGTATCTCCCTATCCTGGACTACAGTGTTTAGATGGTGACCGTATCTCCCTATCCTGACTGCAGTGTTTAGATGGTGACCGTATCTCCCTATCCTGCAGTGTTTAGATGGTGACCGTATCTCCCTATCCTGCAGTGTTTAGATGGTGACCGTATCTCCCTATCCTGCAGTGTTTAGATGGTGACCGTATCTCCCTATCCTGCAGTGTTTAGATGGTGACCATGTCTCCCTATCCTGGACTACAGTGTTTAGATGGTGACCGTATCTCCCTATCCTGGACTACAGTGTTTAGATGGTGACCGTGTCTCCCTATCCTGGACTGCAGTGTTTAGATGGTGACCGTGTCTCCCTATCCTGGACTACAGTGTTTAGATGGTGACCGTGTCTCCCTATCCTGGACTGCAGTGTTTAGATGGTGACCGTGTCTCCCTATCCTGGACTACAGTGTTTAGATGGTGACCGTGTCTCCCTATCCTGGACTGGAGTATTTAGATGGTGACCGTGTCTCCCTATCCTGGACTACAGTGTTTAGATGGTGACCGTGTCTCCCTATCCTGGACTACAGTGTTTAGATGGTGACCGTGTCTCCCTATCCTGGACTGCAGTGTTTAGATGGTGACCGTGTCTCCCTATCCTGGACTACAGTGTTTAGATGGTGACCATGTCTCCTTATCCTGGACTACAGTGTTTAGATGGTGACCGTATCTCCCTATCCTGGACTACAGTGTTTAGATGGTGACCGTATCTCCCTATCCTGGACTACAGTGTTTAGATGGTGACCATGTCTCCCTATCCTGCAGTGTTTAGATGGTGACCGTATCTCCCTATCCTGGACTGCAGTGTTTAGATGGTGACCGTATCTCCCTATCCTGCAGTGTTTAGATGGTGACCGTATCTCCCTATCCTGGACTGCAGTGTTTACTTGTGACCGTATCTCGTATCCTGGACTACAGTGTTTAGATGGTGACCATGTCTCCTTATCCTGGACTACAGTGTTTAGATGGTGACCGTATCTCCCTATCCTGGACTACAGTGTTTAGATGGTGACCGTATCTCCCTATCCTGGACTGCAGTGTTTAGATGGTGACCGTATCTCCCTATCCTGCAGTGTTTAGATGGTGACCGTATCTCCCTATCCTGCAGTGTTTAGATGGTGACCGTATCTCCCTATCCTGCAGTGTTTAGATGGTGACCGTATCTCCCTATCCTGCAGTGTTTAGATGGTGACCATGTCTCCCTATCCTGGACTACAGTGTTTAGATGGTGACCGTATCTCCCTATCCTGGACTACAGTGTTTAGATGGTGACCGTGTCTCCCTATCCTGGACTGCAGTGTTTAGATGGTGACCGTGTCTCCCTATCCTGGACTACAGTGTTTAGATGGTGACCGTGTCTCCCTATCCTGGACTGCAGTGTTTAGATGGTGACCGTGTCTCCCTATCCTGGACTACAGTGTTTAGATGGTGACCGTATCTCCCTATCCTGGACAGCAGTGTTTAGATGGTGACCGTATCTCCCTATCCTACAGTGTTTAGATGGTGACCGTATCTCCCTATCCTGCAGTGTTTAGATGGTGACCGTATCTCCCTATCCTGCAGTGTTTAGATGGTGACCGTATCTCCCTATCCTGCAGTGTTTAGATGGTGACCATGTCTCCCTATCCTGCAGTGTTTAGATGGTGACCGTATCTCCCTATCCTGGACTGCAGTGTTTAGATGGTGACCGTATCTCCCTATCCTGCAGTGTTTAGATGGTGACCGTATCTCCCTATCCTGGACTGCAGTGTTTACATTGTGACCGTATCTCGCTATCCTGGACTACAGTGTTTAGATGGTGACCATGTCTCCTTATCCTGGACTACAGTGTTTAGATGGTGACCGTATCTCCCTATCCTGGACTACAGTGTTTAGATGGTGACCGTATCTCCCTATCCTGGACTGCAGTGTTTAGATGGTGACCGTATCTCCCTATCCTGCAGTGTTTAGATGGTGACCGTATCTCCCTATCCTGCAGTGTTTAGATGGTGACCGTATCTCCCTATCCTGCAGTGTTTAGATGGTGACCGTATCTCCCTATCCTGCAGTGTTTAGATGGTGACCATGTCTCCCTATCCTGGACTACAGTGTTTAGATGGTGACCGTATCTCCTATCCTGGACTACAGTGTTTGTGTTTAGATGGTGACCGTGTCTCCCTATCCTGGACTGCAGTGTTTAGATGGTGACCGTGTCTCCCTATCCTGGACTACAGTGTTTAGATGGTGACCGTGTCTCCCTATCCTGGACTGCAGTGTTTAGATGGTGACCGTGTCTCCCTATCCTGGACTACAGTGTTTAGATGGTGACCGTATCTCCTATCCTGGACAGCAGTGTTTAGATGGTGACCGTATCTCCCTATCCTACAGTGTTTAGATGGTGACCGTATCTCCCTATCCTGCAGTGTTTAGATGGTGACCGTATCTCCCTATCCTGCAGTGTTTAGATGGTGACCGTATCTCCCTATCCTGCAGTGTTTAGATGGTGACCGTATCTCCCTATCCTGCAGTGTTTAGATGGTGACCGTATCTCCCTATCCTGCAGTGTTTAGATGGTGACCGTATCTCCCTATCCTGCAGTGTTTAGATGGTGACCGTATCTCCCTATCCTGCAGTGTTTAGATGGTGACCATGTCTCCCTATCCTGGACTACAGTGTTTAGATGGTGACCATGTCTCCTTATCCTGGACTACAGTGTTTAGATGGTGACCGTATCTCCCTATCCTGGACTACAGTGTTTAGATGGTGACCGTATCTCCCTATCCTGGACTGCAGTGTTTAGATGGTGACCGTATCTCCCTATCCTGCAGTGTTTAGATGGTGACCGTATCTCCCTATCCTGCAGTGTTTAGATGGTGACCGTATCTCCCTATCCTGCAGTGTTTAGATGGTGACCGTATCTCCTATCCTGCAGTGTTTAGATGGTGACCATGTCTCCCTATCCTGGACTACAGTGTTTAGATGGTGACCGTATCTCCCTATCCTGGACTACAGTGTTTAGATGGTGACCGTGTCTCCCTATCCTGGACTGCAGTGTTTAGATGGTGACCGTGTCTCCCTATCCTGGACTACAGTGTTTAGATGGTGACCGTGTCTCCCTATCCTGGACTGCAGTGTTTAGATGGTGACCGTGTCTCCCTATCCTGGACTACAGTGTTTAGATGGTGACCGTGTCTCCCTATCCTGGACTGGAGTATTTAGATGGTGACCGTGTCTCCCTATCCTGGACTACAGTGTTTAGATGGTGACCGTGTCTCCCTATCCTGGACTACAGTGTTTAGATGGTGACCGTGTCTCCTATCCTGGACTGCAGTGTTTAGATGGTGACCGTGTCTCCCTATCCTGGACTACAGTGTTTAGATGGTGACCATGTCTCCTTATCCTGGACTACAGTGTTTAGATGGTGACCGTATCTCCCTATCCTGGACTACAGTGTTTAGATGGTGACCGTATCTCCCTATCCTGGACTACAGTGTTTAGATGGTGACCATGTCTCCCTATCCTGCAGTGTTTAGATGGTGACCGTATCTCCCTATCCTGGACTGCAGTGTTTAGATGGTGACCGTATCTCCCTATCCTGCAGTGTTTAGATGGTGACCGTATCTCCCTATCCTGCAGTGTTTAGATGGTGACCGTATCTCCCTATCCTGCAGTGTTTAGCTGGTGACCGTATCTCCCTATCCTGCAGTGTTTAGATGGTGACCGTATCTCACTATCCTGCAGTGTTTAGATGGTGACCGTATCTCCCTATCCTGCAGTGTTTAGATGGTGACCGTATCTCCCTATCCTGGACTACAGTGTTTAGATGGTGACCATGTCTCCCTATCCTGGACTACAGTGTTTAGATGGTGACCGTGTCTCCCTATCCTGGACTACAGTGTTTAGATGGATGACCATGTCTCCCTATCCTGGACTACAGTGTTTAGATGGTGACCGTGTCTCCCTATCCTGGACTACAGTGTTTAGAAGGTGACCGTATCTCCCTATCCTGGACTGCAGTGTTTAGATGGTGACCGGATCTCCCTATCCTGGACTGCAGTGTTTAGATGGTGACCGTATCTCCCTATCCTGGACTGCAGTGTTTAGATGGTGACCGTATCTCCCTATCCTGGACTACAGTGTTTAGATGGTGACCGTGTCTCCCTATCCTGGACTACAGTGTTTAGATGGTGACCGTGTCTCCCTATCCTGGACAACAGTGTTTAGATGGTGACCATGTCTCCCTATCCTGGACTGCAGTGTTTAGATGGTGACCGTGTCTCCCTATCCTGGACTACAGTGTTTAGATGGTGACCATGTCTCCCTATCCTGCAGTGTTTAGATGGTGACTCCCCTATCCTGGACTGCAGTGTTTAGATGGTGACCGTATCTCCCTATCCTGGACTACAGTGTTTAGATGGTGACCGTGTCTCCCTATCCTGGACTACAGTGTTTAGATGGTGACCGTGTCTCCCTATCCGGGACAACAGTGTTTAGATGGTGACCATGTCTCCCTATCCTGGACTGCAGTGTTTAGATGGTGAACGTGTCTCCCTATCCTGGACTACAGTGTTTAGATGGTGACCATGTCTCCCTATCCTGCAGTGTTTAGATGGTGACCGTATCTCCCTATCCTGGACTGCAGTGTTTAGATGGTGACCGTATCTCCCTATCCTGGACTACAGTGTTTAGATGGTGACCGTATCTCCCTATCCTGGACTGCAGTGTTTAGATTGTGACCGTATGTCGCTATCCTGGACTACAGTGTTTAGATGGTGACCATGTCTCCTTATCCTGGACTACAGTGTTTAGATGGTGACCGTATCTCCCTATCCTGGACTGCAGTGTTTAGATGGTGACCGTATCTCCCTATCCTGGACTACAGTGTTTAGATGGTGACCATGTCTCCTTATCCTGGACTACAGTGTTTAGATGGTGACCGTATCTCCCTATCCTGCAGTGTTTAGATGGTGACCGTATCTCCCTATCCTGCAGTGTTTAGATGGTGACCGTATCTCCCTATCCTGCAGTGTTTAGATGGTGACCGTATCTCCCTATCCTGCAGTGTTTAGATGGTGACCATGTCTCCCTATCCTGGACTACAGTGTTTAGATGGTGACCGTATCTCCCTATCCTGGACTACAGTGTTTAGATGGTGACCGTGTCTCCCTATCCTGGACTACAGTGTTTAGATGGTGACCGTATCTCCCTATCCTGGACTACAGTGTTTAGATGGTGACCATGTCTCCCTATCCTGCAGTGTTTAGATGGTGACCGTATCTCCCTATCCTGGACTGCAGTGTTTAGATGGTGACCGTATCTCCCTATCCTGCAGTGTTTAGATGGTGACCGTATCTCCCTATCCTGGACTGCAGTGTTTACATGGTGACCGTATCTCCCTATCCTGGACTACAGTGTTTAGATGGTGACCATGTCTCCTTATCCTGGACTACAGTGTTTAGATGGTGACCGTATCTCCCTATCCTGGACTACAGTGTTTAGATGGTGACCGTATCTCCCTATCCTGGACTGCAGTGTTTAGATGGTGACCGTATCTCCCTATCCTGCAGTGTTTAGATGGTGACCGTATCTCCCTATCCTGCAGTGTTTAGATGGTGACCATGTCTCCTATCCTGGACTACAGTGTTTAGATGGTGACCGTATCTCCCTATCCTGGACTACAGTGTTTAGATGGTGACCGTGTCTCCCTATCCTGGACTGCAGTGTTTAGATGGTGACCGTGTCTCCTATCCTGGACTACAGTGTTTAGATGGTGACCGTGTCTCCTATCCTGGACTGCAGTGTTTAGATGGTGACCGTGTCTCCCTATCCTGGACTACAGTGTTTAGATGGTGACCGTATCTCCCTATCCTGGACAGCAGTGTTTAGATGGTGACCGTATCTCCCTATCCTACAGTGTTTAGATGGTGACCGTATCTCCCTATCCTGCAGTGTTTAGATGGTGACCGTATCTCCCTATCCTGCAGTGTTTAGATGGTGACCGTATCTCCCTATCCTGCTGTTTAGATGGTGACCGTATCTCCCTATCCTGCAGTGTTTACATGGTGACCGTATCTCCCTATCCTGCAGTGTTTAGATGGTGACCGTATCTCCCTATCCTGCAGTGTTTAGATGGTGACCGTGTCTCCTATCCTGGACTGCAGTGTTTAGATGGTGACCGTGTCTCCTATCCTGGACTACAGTGTTTAGATGGTGACCGTGTCTCCTATCCTGGACTGGAGTGTTTAGATGGTGACCGTGTCTCCCTATCCTGGACTACAGTGTTTAGATGGTGACCGTGTCTCCCTATCCTGGACTACAGTGTTTAGATGGTGACCGTGTCTCCTATCCTGGACTGCAGTGTTTAGATGGTGACCGTGTCTCCTATCCTGGACTACAGTGTTTAGATGGTGACCATGTCTCCTTATCCTGGACTACAGTGTTTAGATGGTGACCGTATCTCCCTATCCTGGACTACAGTGTTTAGATGGTGACCGTATCTCCCTATCCTGGACTACAGTGTTTAGATGGTGACCATGTCTCCCTATCCTGCAGTGTTTAGATGGTGACCGTATCTCCCTATCCTGGACTGCAGTGTTTAGATGGTGACCGTATCTCCTATCCTGCAGTGTTTAGATGGTGACCGTATCTCCCTATCCTGGACTGCAGTGTTTACATTGTGAGATCCTGGACTACAGTGTTTAGATGGTGACCATGTCTCCTTATCCTGGACTACAGTGTTTAGATGGTGACCGTATCTCCCTATCCTGGATCAGTGTTTAGATGGTGACTGGACTGCAGTGTTTAGATGGTGACCGTATCTCCCTATCCTGCAGTGTTTACTGCAGTGTTTAGATGGTGACCGTATCTCCCTATCCTGCAGTGTTTAGATGGTGACCGTATCTCCCTATCCTGCAGTGTTTAGATGGTGACCATGTCTCCCTATCCTGGACTACAGTGTTTAGATGGTGACCGTATCTCCCTATCCTGGACTACAGTGTTTAGATGGTGACCGTGTCTCCCTATCCTGGACTGCAGTGTTTAGATGGTGACCGTGTCTCCCTATCCTGGACTACAGTGTTTAGATGGTGACCGTGTCTCCCTATCCTGGACTGCAGTGTTTAGATGGTGACCGTGTCTCCCTATCCTGGACTACAGTGTTTAGATGGTGACCGTATCTCCCTATCCTGGACAGCAGTGTTTAGATGGTGACCGTATCTCCTATCCTACAGTGTTTAGATGGTGACCGTATCTCCCTATCCTGCAGTGTTTAGATGGTGACCGTATCTCCCTATCCTGCAGTGTTTAGATGGTGACCGTATCTCCCTATCCTGCAGTGTTTAGATGGTGACCGTATCTCCCTATCCTGCAGTGTTTAGATGGTGACCGTATCTCCCTATCCTGCAGTGTTTAGATGGTGACCGTATCTCCTATCCTGCAGTGTTTAGATGGTGACCGTATCTCCCTATCCTGCAGTGTTTAGATGGTGACCATGTCTCCTATCCTGGACTACAGTGTTTAGATGGTGACCATGTCTCCTTATCCTGGACTACAGTGTTTAGATGGTGACCGTATCTCCCTATCCTGGACTACAGTGTTTAGATGGTGACCGTATCTCCCTATCCTGGACTGCAGTGTTTAGATGGTGACCGTATCTCCCTATCCTGCAGTGTTTAGATGGTGACCGTATCTCCCTATCCTGCAGTGTTTAGATGGTGACCGTATCTCCCTATCCTGCAGTGTTTAGATGGTGACCGTATCTCCCTATCCTGCAGTGTTTAGATGGTGACCATGTCTCCTATCCTGGACTACAGTGTTTAGATGGTGACCGTATCTCCCTATCCTGGACTACAGTGTTTAGATGGTGACCGTGTCTCCTATCCTGGACTGCAGTGTTTAGATGGTGACCGTGTCTCCCTATCCTGGACTACAGTGTTTAGATGGTGACCGTGTCTCCCTATCCTGGACTGCAGTGTTTAGATGGTGACCGTGTCTCCCTATCCTGGACTACAGTGTTTAGATGGTGACCGTGTCTCCCTATCCTGGACTGGAGTATTTAGATGGTGACCGTGTCTCCCTATCCTGGACTACAGTGTTTAGATGGTGACCGTGTCTCCCTATCCTGGACTACAGTGTTTAGATGGTGACCGTGTCTCCCTATCCTGGACTGCAGTGTTTAGATGGTGACCGTGTCTCCCTATCCTGGACTACAGTGTTTAGATGGTGACCATGTCTCCTTATCCTGGACTACAGTGTTTAGATGGTGACCGTATCTCCCTATCCTGGACTACAGTGTTTAGATGGTGACCGTATCTCCCTATCCTGGACTACAGTGTTTAGATGGTGACCATGTCTCCCTATCCTGCAGTGTTTAGATGGTGACCGTATCTCCCTATCCTGGACTGCAGTGTTTAGATGGTGACCGTATCTCCTATCCTGCAGTGTTTAGATGGTGACCGTATCTCCTATCCTACAGTGTTTAGATGGTGACCGTATCTCCCTATCCTGCAGTGTTTAGATGGTGACCGTGTCTCCTATCCTGCAGTGTTTAGATGGTGACCGTATCTCCCTATCCTGCAGTGTTTAGATGGTGACCGTGTCTCCCTATCCTGCAGTGTTTAGATGGTGACCGTATCTCCCTATCCTGCAGTGTTTAGATGGTGACCGTGTCTCCCTATCCTGGACTGCAGTGTTTAGATGGTGACCGTGTCTCCCTATCCTGGACTACAGTGTTTAGATGGTGACCGTGTCTCCCTATCCTGGACTGGAGTGTTTAGATGGTGACCGTGTCTCCCTATCCTGGACTGCAGTGTTTAGATGGTGACCGTGTCTCCTATCCTGGACTACAGTGTTTAGATGGTGACCGTGTCTCCCTATCCTGGACTGCAGTGTTTAGATGGTGACCGTGTCTCCTATCCTGGACTACAGTGTTTAGATGGTGACCGTGTCTCCCTATCCTGGACTGGAGTGTTTAGATGGTGACCGTGTCTCCCTATCCTGGACTGCAGTGTTTAGATGGTGACCGTGTCTCCTATCCTGGACTACAGTGTTTAGATGGTGACCGTGTCTCCTATCCTGGACTGGAGTATTTAGATGGTGACCGTGTCTCCCTATCCTGGACTACAGTGTTTAGATGGTGACCGTGTCTCCCTATCCTGGACTACAGTGTTTAGATGGTGACCGTGTCTCCTATCCTGGACTGCAGTGTTTAGATGGTGACCGTGTCTCCCTATCCTGGACTACAGTGTTTAGATGGTGACCATGTCTCCTTATCCTGGACTACAGTGTTTAGATGGTGACCGTATCTCCCTATCCTGGACTACAGTGTTTAGATGGTGACCGTATCTCCCTATCCTGGACTACAGTGTTTAGATGGTGACCATGTCTCCCTATCCTGCAGTGTTTAGATGGTGACCGTATCTCCCTATCCTGGACTGCAGTGTTTAGATGGTGACCGTATCTCCCTATCCTGCAGTGTTTAGATGGTGACCGTATCTCCCTATCCTGGACTGCAGTGTTTAGATGGTGACCGTATCTCCCTATCCTGCAGTGTTTAGATGGTGACCGTATCTCCCTATCCTACAGTGTTTAGATGGTGACCGTATCTCCCTATCCTGCAGTGTTTAGATGGTGACCGTATCTCCTATCCTGCAGTGTTTAGATGGTGACCGTATCTCCCTATCCTGCAGTGTTTAGATGGTGACCGTATCTCCCTATCCTGCAGTGTTTAGATGGTGACCGTATCTCCCTATCCTGCAGTGTTTAGATGGTGACCGTATCTCCCTATCCTGCAGTGTTTAGATGGTGACCGTGTCTCCCTATCCTGGACTGCAGTGTTTAGATGGTGACCGTGTCTCCCTATCCTGGACTACAGTGTTTAGATGGTGACCGTGTCTCCCTATCCTGGACTGCAGTGTTTAGATGGTGACCGTGTCTCCCTATCCTGGACTACAGTGTTTAGATGGTGACCGTGTCTCCCTATCCTGGACTACAGTGTTTAGATGGTGACCGTGTCTCCCTATCCTGGACTGCAGTGTTTAGATGGTGACCGTGTCTCCCTATCCTGGACTACAGTGTTTAGATGGTGACCATGTCTCCTATCCTGGACTACAGTGTTTAGATGGTGACCGTATCTCCCTATCCTGGACTACAGTGTTTAGATGGTGACCGTATCTCCCTATCCTGGACTACAGTGTTTAGATGGTGACCATGTCTCCCTATCCTGCAGTGTTTAGATGGTGACCGTATCTCCCTATCCTGGACTGCAGTGTTTAGATGGTGACCGTATCTCCCTATCCTGCAGTGTTTAGATGGTGACCGTATCTCCCTATCCTGGACTGCAGTGTTTAGATGGTGACCGTATCTCTATCCTGGTCTACAGTGTTTAGATGGTGACCATGTCTCCTTATCCTGGACTACAGTGTTTAGATGGTGACCGTATCTCCCTATCCTGGACTACAGTGTTTAGATGGTGACCGTATCTCCCTATCCTGGACTGCAGTGTTTAGATGGTGACCGTATCTCCCTATCCTGCAGTGTTTAGATGGTGACCGTATCTCCTATCCTGCAGTGTTTAGATGGTGACCATGTCTCCCTATCCTGGACTAGTGTTTAGATGGTGACCGTATCTCCCTATCCTGGACTACAGTGTTTAGATGGTGACCGTGTCTCCCTATCCTGGACTACAGTGTTTAGATGGTGACCGTGTCTCCCTATCCTGGACTACAGTGTTTAGATGGTGACCGTGTCTCCCTATCCTGGACTACAGTGTTTAGATGGTGACCGTGTCTCCTATCCTGGACTACAGTGTTTAGATGGTGACCGTATCTCCTATCCTGGACTGCAGTGTTTAGATGGTGACCGTATCTCCCTATCCTGGACTGCAGTGTTTAGATGGTGACCGTGTCTCCCTATCCTGCAGTGTTTAGATGGTGACCGTGTCTCCCTATCCTGCAGTGTTTAGATGGTGACCGTGTCTCCCTATCCTGCAGTGTTTAGATGGTGACCGTGTCTCCCTATCCTGGACTACAGTGTTTAGATGGTGACCGTGTCTCCCTATCCTGCAGTGTTTAGATGGTGACCGTGTCTCCTATCCTGGACTACAGTGTTTAGATGGTGACCATGTCTCCTTATCCTGGACTACAGTGTTTAGATGGTGACCGTATCTCCCTATCCTGGACTACCTGGACTAGTGTTTAGATGGTGACCGTATCTCCCTATCCTGGACTACAGTGTTTAGATGGTGACCATGTCTCCCTATCCTGCAGTGTTTAGATGGTGACCGTATCTCCTATCCTGGACTGCAGTGTTTAGATGGTGACCGTATCTCCCTATCCTGCAGTGTTTAGATGGTGACCGTATCTCCCTATCCTGCAGTGTTTAGATGGTGACCGTATCTCCCTATCCTGGACTACAGTGTTTAGATGGTGACCGTGTCTCCCTATCCTGGACAGTGTTTAGATGGTGACCGTGTCTCCTATCCTGCAGTGTTTAGATGGTGACCGTGTCTCCTATCCTGGACTAGTGTTTAGATGGTGACCGTATCTCCCTATCCTGGACTGCAGTGTTTAGATGGTGACCATGTCTCCCTATCCTGATGTGTTTAGATGGTGACCGTGTCTCCCTCTCCTGGACTACAGTGTTTAGATGGTGACCATGTCTCCCTATCCTGGACTACAGTGTTTAGATGGTGACCGTGTCTCCCTATCCTGGACTACAGTGTTTAGATGGTGACCGTATCTCCCTATCCTGGACTACAGTGTTTAGATGGTGACCGTGTTTAGATCTCTCCTATCCTGGACTGCAGTGTTTAGATGGTGACCGTATCTCCCTATCCTGGACTGCAGTGTTTAGATGGTGACCGTATCTCCTATCCTGGACTACAGTGTTTAGATGGTGACCGTGTCTCCTATCCTGGACTACAGTGTTTAGATGGTGACCGTGTCTCCCTATCCTTGCCTACAGTGTTTAGATGGTGACCGTGTCTCCCTATCCTGGACTGCAGTGTTTAGATGGTGACCGTATCTCCCTATCTTGGACTACAGTGTTTAGATGGTGACTATCTCCCTATCCTGGACTGCAGTGTTTAGATGGTGACCGTATCTCCCTATCCTGGACTACAGTGTTTAGATGGTGACCGTGTCTCCCTATCCTGGACTGCAGTGTTTAGATGGTGACCGTATCTCCCTATCTTGGACTACAGTGTTTAGATGGTGACCGTATCTCCCTATCCTGGACTGCAGTGTTTAGATGGTGACCGTATCTCCCTATCCTGGACTGCAGTGTTTAGATGGTGACCGTATATCCCTATCCTGGACTACAGTGTTTAGATGGTGACCGTATCTCCCTATCCTGGACTACAGTGTTTAGATGGTGACCGTATCTCCCTATCCTGGACTACAGTGTTTAGATGGTGACCGTATCTCCCTATCCTGGACTGCAGTGTTTAGATGGTGACCGTATCTCCCTATCTTGGACTACAGTGTTTAGATGGTGACCGTATCTCCCTATCCTGGACTACAGTGTTTAGATGGTGACCGTATCTCCCTATCCTGGACTGCAGTGTTTAGATGGTGACCGTATCTCCCTATCCTGGACTACAGTGTTTAGATGGTGACCGTATCTCCCTATCTTGGACTACAGTGTTTAGATGGTGACCGTATCTCCCTATCCTGGACTACAGTGTTTAGATGGTGACCGTATCTCCCTATCCTGGACTACAGTGTTTAGATGGTGACCGTATCTCCCTATCCTGGACTGCAGTGTTTAAATGGTGACCGTATCTCCCTATCCTGGACTGCAGTGTTTAGATGGTGACCGTGTCTCCCTATCCTGGACTGCAGTGTTTAGATGGTGACCGTATCTCCCTATCCTGGACTACAGTGTTTAGATGGTGACCGTGTCTCCCTATCCTGGACTAGTGTTTAGATGGTGACCATGTCTCCCTATCCTGGACTACAGTGTTTAGATGGTGACCGTATCTCCCTATCCTGGACTACAGTGTTTAGATGGTGACCGTATCTCCCTATCCTGGACTGCAGTGTTTAGATGGTGACCGTATCTCCCTATCCTGGACTACAGTGTTTAGATGGTGACCGTGTCTCCCTATCCTGGACTAGTGTTTAGATGGTGACCGTGTCTCCCTATCCTGGACTACAGTGTTTAGATGGTGACCGTATCTCCCTATCCTGGACTGCAGTGTTTAGCAGTACCAGGACTGATAATGATACTGTTGCTGCTCTGTTAAGTAGCTGCTCCATTCCTCTGTTTCTACACCCGTCTCTCTCTTCCACTGGAGGCCAGGTAGCCTAGCGGTTAGAGTGTTGTACCAGTAACCAGCAGGTAGCCTAGCGGTTAGAGTGTTGTACCAGTAACCAGCAGGTAGCCTAGCGGTTAGAGTGTTGTACCAGTAACCAGCAGGTAGCCTAGCGGTTATAGTGTTGTACCAGTAACCAGCAGGTAGCCTAGTGGTTAGAGTGTTGTACCAGTAACCAGCAGGTAGCCTAGTGGTTAGAGTGTTGTACCAGTAACCAGCAGGTAGCCTAGTGGTTAGATTGTTGGACCAGTAACCAGCAGGTAGCCTAGTGGTTAGAGTGTTGGACCAGTAACCAGCAGGTAGCCTAGTGGTTAGAGTGTTGGACCAGTAACCAGCAGGTAGCCTAGTGGTTAGAGTGTTGGACCAGTAACCAGCAGGTAGCCTAGTGGTTAGAGTGTTGGACCAGTAACCAGCAGGTAGCCTAGTGGTTAGAGTGTTGGCCGAGTGACTGAAATGTTGTTTAATCCCTGAGCTGACAAGGTGAGAAATCTGTTATGTTGCCATTGAGCAAGGCACATAATTAAACCTCATTGTTTCAGCGTTGCCATTGATAAAGGCTGACCCTTTGTATACTGGTAGAGAGAAACACTTCACACCTGTACATGTGTGAAATAGGACACCTATAAGCACCTACAGCTCAGTTGTTTTGTAGTGCTGCTGTAATCCATTTTCCATAGTGTATATGACTGACTCAACACTGTGATATGCACCATGTATGAGTTGGATTGAATGGCTCATCCCAGCCTACCTTCATCCCTTAACCCATGAACAGTTCAATCACCTACGTCATCTCATATGTTATCCGTCAGATATCTGGGGGCTGGGGCTGAATCTAGTTGATGATCCCTGGGTTAGAGGGTCGCGATGAATCTAGTTGATGATCCCTGGGTTAGAGGGTCGGGATGAATCTAGTTGATGATCCCTGGGTTAGAGGGTCGGGATGAATCTAGTTGATGATCCCTGGGTTAGAGGGTCGGGATGAATCTAGTTGATGATCCCTGGGTTAGAGGGTCGGGATGAATCTAGTTGATGATCCCTGGGTTAGAGGGTCGGGATGAATCTAGTTGATGATCCCTGGGTTAGAGGGTCGGGATGAATCTAGTTGATGATCCCTGGGTTAGAGGGTCGGGATGAATCTAGTTGATGATCCCTGAGTTAGAGGGTCGGGATGAATCTAGTTGATGATCCCTGGGTTAGAGGGTCGGGATGAATCTAGTTGATGATCCCTGGGTTAGAGGGTCGGAATGAATCTAGTTGATGATCCCTGGGTTAGAGGGTCGGGATGAATCTAGTTGATGATCCCTGAGTTAGAGGGTTGGGATGAATCTAGTTGATGATCCCTGGGTTAGAGGGTCGGGGATGAATCTAGTTGTAACCGATCACATTGATTAGTTTTCAGTGAGAACTACAAAACTATCGACCGGCTACCCTGCCAACACACTGGCCTGCAGAGAGTGTGTGGGGATTGCTGTGTGTGTGTTTGTGTTTGTGTGTGGGGATTACTGTGTGTGTGTTTGTGTGTGGGAATTACTGTGTGTGTGTTTGTTTGTGTGTGGGGATTACTGTGTGTGTGTTTGTGTTTGTGTGTGGGGATTACTGTGTGTGTGTTTGTTTGTGTGTGGGGATTACTGTGTGTGTGTTTGTGTGTGGGAATTACTGTGTGTGAGGGGTCTTGGGAGTGTAGTAATAGATAGCTAGGTCAGAGGTTGATGGCTTACTGACTCGATACACAGCCATTACACTGCATCACTATTACTCACAGAAGAGCTTAGGAAAGACAAACCCTCTGGCTGGTCTCTCCGTGGATCACTATAGCTCATGTAAGGGCGTTGGGAACACAGTGGGGGAAATAGAGAGAGACAGTATTTTAACTTGCTTTGGCAATGTAAACATATGTTTCCCATGCCAATAAATCCCCTTAAATTGAAATAGAATTGAGAGAGAAGAGAATAGAAGAGGAGAGAAGAGAGAGATACGGTATGCACACACACACACACACACACACACACACACACACACACACACACACACACACACACACACACACACACACACACACACACACACACACACACACACACACACACACACACACACACACACACACACACACACACACACACACACACACACACACACAGAGCCAGTACATTAGCATTGGTATATGAGTGTGTTTGTTAGATTAGCTCAGTTCAAAAGGCTAATGTCCACCATTACATCCCTGCTGCTTTAGCACACTCTGACACTACATCAATATCTACTGACAGAGAGAGAGGGAGGGAAGAGCGAGACGAGGAGAAGAGGGGGGTGGTGAAGCGTCGACAGAGAGAGAGGGAGGGAGGGAAGAGAGGGACGAGGAGAGGAGGGGGCGGTGAAGTGTCGACAGAGAGAGAGGGAGGGAGGGAGGGAAGAGAGGGACGAGGAGAGGAGGGGGGCGGTGAAGCGTCAACAGAGAGAGAGGGAGGGAGGGAAGAGAGAGACGAGGAGAGGAGGGGGGCGGTGAAGCGTCGACAGAGAGAGAGGGAGGGAGGGAAGAGAGAGACGAGGAGAGGAGGGGCGGTGAAGCGTCAACTGAGAAAGAGGGAGGGAGGGAAGAGAGAGACGAGGAGAGGAGGGGGAGGTGAAGCGTCGACAGAGAGAGAGGGAGGGGAGGGAAGAGAGAGACGAGGAGAGGAGGGGGGAGGTGAAGCGTCGACAGAGAGAGAGGGAGGGAGGGAAGAGAGAGACGAGTAGAGGAGTGGGGAGGTGAAGCGTCGACAGAGAGAGAGGGAGGGAGGGAGGAGAGAGACGAGGAGAGGAGGGGGTGGTGAAGCTTCGACAGAGAGAGAGGGAGGGAGGGAAGAGAGAGACGAGGAGAGGAGGGGGCGGTGAGCGTCGACTGAGAAAGAGGGAGGGAGGGAGGGAAGAGAGGGACGAGGAGAGGAGGGGCGGTGAAGCGTCAACAGAGAGAGAGGGAGGGAGGGAAGAGAGAGACGAGGAGAGGAGGGGGCGGTGAAGCGTCGACAGAGAGAGAGGGAGGGAGGGAGGAGAGAGACGAGGAGAGGAGGGGGGAGGTGAAGCGTCGACAGAGAGAGAGGGAGGGAGGGGAGGGAAGAGAGGGACGAGGAGAGGAGGGGCGGTGAAGCGTCGACAGAGAGAGAGAGGGAGGGAGGGAGGGAAGAGAGGGACGAGGAGAGGAGGGGGCGGTGAAGTGTCGACAGAGAGAGAGGGAGGGAGGGAGGGAAGAGAGGGACGAGGAGAGGAGGGGGCGGTGAAGCGTCAACAGAGAGAGAGGGAGGGAGGGAAGAGAGAGACGAGGAGAGGAGGGGGCGGTGAAGCGTCGACAGAGAGAGAGGGAGGGAAGAGAGAGACGAGGAGAGGAGGGGGGGCGGTGAAGCGTCGACAGAGAGAGAGGGAGGGAGGAGAGAGACGAGGAGAGGAGGGGGAGGTGAAGCGTCGACAGAGAGAGAGGGAGGGAGGGAAGAGAGAGACGAGGAGAGGAGGGGGGCGGTGAAGCGTCGACTGAGAAAGAGGCAGGGAGAGAAGAGAGAGACGAGGAGAGGAGGGGGAGGTGAAGCGTCGACAGAGAGAGAGGGAGGGAGGGAAGAGAGGGACGAGGAGAGGAGAGGGGAGGTGAAGCGTCGACAGAGAGAGAGGGAGGGAGGGAGGGAAGAGAGGGACGAGGAGAGGAGGGGGGAGGTGAAGCGTCGACAGAGAGAGAGGGAGGGAGGGAGGAGAGAGACGAGGAGAGGAGGGGGGAGGTGAAGCGTCGACAGAGAGAGAGGAGGGAGGGAGGGAAGAGAGGGACGAGGAGAGGAGGGGGCGGTGAAGCGTCGACAGAGAGAGAGGGGAGGGAGGGAGGGAAGAGAGGGACGAGGAGAGGAGGGGGCGAGAAGCGTCGACAGAGAGAGAGGGAGGGAGGGAGGGAAGAGAGGGACGAGGAGAGGAGGGGGGAGGTGAAGCGTCGACAGAGAGAGAGAGAGGGAGGGAAGAGAGAGACGAGGAGAGGAGGGGGAGGTGAAGCGTCGACAGAGAGAGGGAGGGAGGGAAGAGAGAGACGAGGAGAGGAGGGGGAGGTGAAGCGTCGACAGAGAGAGGGAGGGAGGGAAGAGAGAGACGAGGAGAGGAGGGGGAGGTGAAGGTCGACAGAGAGAGAGGGAGGGAGGGAAGAGAGAGACGAGGAGAGGAGGGGGAGGTGAAGCGTCGACAGAGAGAGAGGGAGGGAGGGAGGGAGGGAGGGAGGGAGGGAGGGAGGGAGGGAGGGAGGGAGGGAGGGAGGGAGGAGGGAGGGAGGGAGGGAGGGAGGGAGGAGAGAGACGAGGAGAGGAGGGGGTGAAGCGTCGACAGAGAGATAGGGAGGGAGGGAGGAGAGAGACGAGGAGAGGAGGGGGAGGTGAAGCGTCGACTGAGAAAGAGGGAGGAAGGGAGGGACGAGGAGAGGAGGGGGAGGTGAAGGCGTCGACAGGGAGAGAGGGAGGGAGGGAGGGATGAGAGAGACGAGGAGAGGAGGGGTGGTGAAGCTTCAACAGAGAGAGAGGAGGGAGGGAAGAGAGGGACGAGGAGAGGAGGGCGGTGAAGCGTCGACAGAGAGTGAGGGAGGGAGGGAGGGAAGAGAGGGACGAGGAGAGGAGGGGGAGGTGAAGGTCGACAGAGAGAGAGGGAGGGAGGGAAGAGAGAGACGAGAGAGGAGGGGACAGAAGCGTCGACAGAGAGAGAGAGGGAGGGAGGGAAGAGAGAGACGAGGAGAGGAGGGGGAGGTGAAGCGTCGACAGGGGGAGGGAGGGAGGAAGAGAGAGACGAGTAGAGGAGTGGGGAGGTGAAGCGTCGACAGAGAGAGAGGGAGGGAGGGAGGAGAGAGACGAGGAGAGGAGGGGGTGGTGAAGCTTCGACAGAGAGAGGGGAGGGAGGAAGAGAGAGACGAGGAGAGGAGGGGCGGTGAAGCGTCGACTGAGAAAGAGGGAGGGAGGGAAGAGAGGGACGAGGAGAGGAGGGGGCGGTGAAGTGTCGACAGAGAGAGAGGGAGGGAGGGAGGGAAGAGAGGGACGAGGAGAGGAGGGGGCGGTGAAGCGTCAACAGAGAGAGAGGGAGGGAGGGAAGAGAGAGACGAGGGAGAGGAGGGGGGCGTGAAGCGTCGACAGAGAGAGAGGGAGGGAAGAGAGAGACGAGGAGAGGGGGCGGTGAAGCGGCCGACAGAGAGAGAGGGAGGGAGGAGAGAGACGAGAGAGGAGGGGGAGGTGAAGGTCGACAGAGAGAGAGGGAGGGAGGGAAGAGAGAGACGAGGAGAGGAGGGGGGCTGTGAAGCGTCGACTGAGAAAGAGGCAGGAGAGAAGAGAGAGACGAGGAAAGGAGGGGGAGGTGAAGCGTCGACAGAGAGAGAGGGAGGGAGGGAAGAGAGGGACGAGGAGAGGAGGGGGGAGGGAAGCGTCGACAGAGAGAGAGGGAGGGAGGGAGGGAAGAGAGGACGAGGAGAGGAGGGGGAGGGAAGGTCGACAGAGAGAGAGGGAGGGAGGGAGAGAGAGACGAGGAGAGAGGGGGAGGTGAAGCGTCGACAGAGAGAGAGGGAGGGAGGGAGGGAAGAGAGGGACGAGGAGAGGAGGGGCGTGAAGCGTCGACAGAGAGAGAGGGAGGGAGGGAGGGAAGAGAGGACGAGGAGAGGAGGGGGCGGTGAAGCGTCGACAGAGAGAGAGGGAGGGAGGGAGGGAAGAGAGGGACGAGGAGAGGAGGGGGGGTGAAGCGTCGACAGAGAGAGAGAGAGGGGGAGGGAAGAGAGAGACGAGGAGAGGAGGGGGAGGTGAAGCGTCGACAGAGAGAGGGAGGGAGGGAAGAGAGAGACGAGGAGAGGAGGGGGAGGTGAAGCGTCCCGACAGAGAGAGGGAGGGAGGGAAGAGAGAGACGAGGAGAGGAGGGGGAGGTGAAGCGAGAGAGAGAGGGGAGGGAGGGAAGAGAGAGACGAGGAGAGGAGGGGGCGGTGAAGCGTCGACTGAGAAAGAGGCAGGGAGAGAAGAGAGAGACGAGGAGAGGAGGGGAGGTGAAGCCGTCGACAGAGAGAGAGGGAGGGAGGGAGGGAAGAGAGGGACGAGGAGAGGAGGGGGAGGTGAAGCGTCGACAGAGAGAGAGAGGAGAGGGAAGAGAGAGACGAGGAGAGGAGGGGGAGGTGAAGCGTCGACAGAGAGAGGGAGGGAGGGAAGAGAGAGACGAGGAGAGGAGGGGGAGGTGAAGCGTCGACAGAGAGAGGAGGGAGGGAAGAGAGAGAGACGAGGAGAGGAGGGGGATGGTGGCGTCGACAGAGAGAGAGGGAGGGAGGGAAGAGAGAGACGAGGAGAGGAGGGGGCGGTGAAGCGTCGACTGAGAAAGAGGCAGGGAGAGAAGAGAGAGACGAGGAGAGGAGGGGGAGGTGAAGCGTCGACAGAGAGAGAGGGAGGGAGGGAAGAGAGGGACGAGGAGAGGAGGGGGAGGTGAAGCGTCGACAGAGAGAGAGGGAGGGAGGGAGGGAAGAGAGGGACGAGGAGAGGAGGGGGAGGTGAAGCGTCGACAGAGAGAGAGGGAGGGAGGGAAGAGAGACGAGGAGAGGAGGGGGGAGGTGGAAGCGTCGACAGAGAGAGAGGGAGGGAGGGAGGGAAGAGAGGGACGAGGAGAGGAGGGGGCGGTGAAGCGTCGACAGAGAGAGAGGGAGGGAGGGAGGGAAGAGAGGGACGAGGAGAGAGGGGGCGGTGAAGCGTCGACAGAGAGAGAGGGAGGGAGGGAGGGAAGAGAGGGACGAGGAGAGGAGGGGGCGGTGAAGCGTCGACAGAGAGAGAGGAGAGGGAGGGAAGAGAGAGGGACGAGGAGAGGAGGGGGAGGTGAAGCGTCGACAGAGAGAGGGAGGGAGGGAAGAGAGAGACGAGGAGAGGAGGGGAGGTGAAGCGTCGACAGAGAGAGAGGGAGGGAGGGAAGAGAGAGACGAGGAGAGGAGGGGGGGAGGTGAAGGCCGACAGAGAGAGAGGGAGGGAGGGAAGAGAGAGACGAGGGAGAGGAGGGGGAGGTGACGTCGACAGAGAGAGAGGAGGGAGGAGGGGAGGAGGGAGGAGGAGGGAGGGAGGGAGGAGGAGGAGGGAGGAGGGAGGAGGGAGGGAGGGAGGGAGGGAGGGAGGGAGGGAGGGAGGGAGGAGAGAGATGAGGAGAGGAGGGGGGTGAAGGCCGACAGAGAGATAGGGAGGAGGAGGAGAGAGGGCGAGGAGAGGAGGGGGATGAAGGCCGACTGAGAAAGAGGGAGGGAAGGGAGGGACGAGGAGAGGAGGGGAGGTGAAGCGTCGACAGAGAGAGAGGGAGGGAGGGAGGGATGAGAGAGACGAGGAGAGGAGGGGGGAAGGTGAAGCTCAACAGAGAGAGAGGAGGGAGGGAAGAGAGGGACGAGGAGAGGAGGGGCGGTGAAGCGCCGACAGAGAGTGAGGGAGGAAGAGAGGACGAGGAGAGGAGGGGGAGGGAAGGCCGACAGAGAGAGGGGAGGGAGGGAAGAGAGAGATCGAGGAGAGGAGGGGGAGTGAAGTCAATACAGAGAGAGGGGGAGGGAGGAAGAGAGAGACGAGGAGAGGAGGGGGACGTGAAGGCCGACAGAGAGAGAGGGAGGGAGGGAAGAGAGAGACGAGTAGAGGAGTGGGGATGAAGCGCCGACAGAGAGAGAGGGAGGGAGGGAGGAGAGAGACGAGGAGAGGAGGGGGATGAAGGCCGACAGAGAGAGAGGGAGGGAGGGAGGAGAGAGGCGAGGAGAGGAGGGGGGAGTGAAGGTCGACAGAGAGAGAGGGAGGGAGGGAAGAGAGAGACCAGGAGAGGAGTGGGGACAGGAAGCGCCGACAGAGAGAGAGGGAGGGAGGAGAGAGACGAGAGAGGAGGGGGAGGTGAAGCTGACAGAGAGAGAGAGGGAGGGAGGGAGGAGAGAGACGAGGAGAGGAGGGGGGCAGAAGCATCGACAGAGAGAGAGGAGGGAGGGAAGAGAGAGACGAGGAGAGGAGGGGGAGGTGAAGCTCGACAGAGAGAGAGGGAGGGAGGGAAGAGAGAGACGAAAGAGGAGGGGAAGGTGAAGCGTCGACAGAGAGAGAGGGAGGGAGGGAGGGAGGGAGGAGAGAGACGTGGAGAGGAGGGGGGATGGTGAAGCATCGACAGAGAGAGAGGGAGGGAGGAAGAGAGAGACGAGGAGAGGAGGGGAAGAGAGAGATGAGGAGAGGAGGGGAAGAGAGAGAGGGAGAGGAGGGGAAAAGGAAGGCCGACAGAGAGAGGTAGGGAGGGAAGAGACAGACGAGGAGAGGAGGGAAGAGAGAGATGAGAGAGAGGGAAGAGAGAGATGAGGAGAGGAGGGGAAGAGAGAGACGAGGAGAGGAGGGGGGTATTGAAGCGTCGACAGAGAGAGAGGGAGGGAGGGAAGAGAGAGACGAGGGAGAGGAGGGGGACAGAAGGCCGACAGAGAGAGAGGGAGGAGAGAGGAGAGAGACGAGGAGAGGAGGGGGGATGTAGAAGCGCCGACAGAGAGAGGGAGGGAGAGAGGAGAGAGACGAGGAGAGGAGGGGGATGTGAAGGCCGACAGAGAGAGAGGGAGGGAGGGAAGAGAGAGATGAGGAGAGGAGGGAAGAGAGAGATGAGGAGAGGAGGGGGGAAGGTCGACAGAGAGAGAGGGAGGGAGGGAAGAGAGGGACGAGGAGAGAGAGGGGGGAAGGTGAAGCGTCGACAGAGAGTGAGGGAGGAGAAGAGAGAGACGAGGAGAGGAGGGGGAGGAAGCGTCGACAGAGAGAGAGGGAGGGAGGGAAGAGAGAGACGAGGGAGAGGAGGGGGATGAAGCGTCGACAGAGAGAGAGGGAGGGAGGGGAAGAGAGAGAGGCGAGGAGAGGAGGGGGACAGGAAGGCCGACAGAGAGAGAGGGAGGGAAGAGAGAGACGAGGGAGAGGAGTGGGGGATTTGCAATTCGCCGACAGAGAGAGAGGGAGGGAGAGACGAGGAGAGGGAGGGGGAGGTGAAGCGTTGACAGAGAGAGAGAGGGGAGGGAGGGAGGGCGAGAGAGACGAGGGGAGGAAACATAGGAGAGAGGGAGGGAGGGAAGAGAGAGACGAGGAGAGAGGGGGAGAGACAGAGAGAGAGGGAGGGAGGAGAGAGACGAGGAGAGAGGGGAGGGAAGGCCGATTACAGAGAGAGAGGGAGGGAGGGAGGAGAGAGACGAGGAGAGGAGGGGGTGAAGACATTCACAGAGAGAGAGGGAGGGAGGGAAGAGAGAGACGAGGAGAGGAGGGGGAGCTGTGAAGGCCGAGAGAGAGAGGGAGGGAAAGAGAGAGACGAGAAGAGGAGGG
>NC_060191.1:2291834-2296834 GCF_021184085.1 Oncorhynchus gorbuscha
GGACATGACGTAACCCTGCCTTAGAACAGGGACATGACGTAATCCTGCCTTACAACAGGGACATGACGTAACCCTGCCTTAGAACAGGGACATGACGTAACCCTGTCTTAGAACAGGGACATGACGTCACCCTGCCTTAGAACAGGGACATGACGTAACCCTGCCTTAGAACAGGGACATGACGTAACCCTGCCTTAGAACAGGGACATGACGTAACCCTGCCTTACAACAGGGACATGGCGTAACCCTGCCTTACAACAGGGACATGACGTAACCCTGCCTTAGAACAGGAACATGATGTAACCCTGCCTTATAGAACAGGGACATGACTTAACCCTGCCTTAGAACAGGGACATGACGTAACCCTGCCTTAGAACAGGGACATGGCGTAACCCTGTCTTTGAACAGGGACATGACGTAACCCTGCCTTAGAACAGGGACATGACGTAACCCTGCCTTACATCAGGGACATGATGTAACCCTGCCTTATAGAACAGGGACATGACCTAACCCTGCCTTAGAACAGAGACATGACGTAACCCTGCCTTACATCAGGGACATGATGTAACCCTGCCTTATAGAACAGGGACATGACGTAACCCTGCCTTAGAACAGGGACATGACGTAACCCTGCCTTACATCAGGGACATGACGTAACCCTGCCTTAGAACAGGGACTTGACGTAACCCTGCCTTAGAACAGGGACATGACGTAACCCTGCCTTAGAACAGGGACATGACGTAATCCTGCCTTACAACAGGGACATGACGTAACCCTGTCTTTGAACAGGGACATGACGTAACCCTGCCTTAGAACAGGGACATGACGTAACCCTGTCTTAGAACAGGGACATGACGTCACCCTGCCTTAGAACAGGGACATGACGTAACCCTGCCTTAGATCATGAACATGACATAACCCTGACTTAGAACAGGGACATGACGTAACCCTGCCTTAGAACAGGGGCATGACATAACCCTGCCTTAGAACAGGGACATGACGTAACCCTGCCTTAGAACAGGGACATGACGTAACCCTGCCTTAGAACAGGGACATGATGTAACCCTGCCTTAGAACAGGGACATGACGTAACCCTGCCTTAGAACAGGGACATGACGTAACCCTGCCTTAGAACAGGGACATGATGTAACCCTGCCTTATAACAGGGATATGACGTAACCCTGCCTTAGAACAGGGACATGACGTAACCCTGCCTTACTACAGGGACATGACGTAACCCTGCCTTAGAACAGGGACATGACGTAACCCTGCCTTAGAACCATGTCCATGTCTCCCTATCCTGGACTGCAGTGTTTAGATGGTGACCGTGTCTCCCTATCCTGGACTGCAGTGTTTAGATGGTGACCGTGTCTCCCTATCCTGAACTGCAGTGTTTAGATGGTGACTGTGTCTCCCTATCCTGGACTGCAGTGTTTAGATGGTGACCGTGTCTCCCTATCCTGGACTGCAGTGTTTAGATGGTGACCGTGTCTCCCTATCCTGGACTGCAGTGTTTAGATGGTGACCGTGTCTCCCTATCCTGGACTGCAGTGTTTAGATGGTGACCGTGTCTCCCTATCCTGAACTGCAGTGTTTAGATGGTGACCGTGTCTCCCTATCCTGGACTGCAGTGTTTAGATGGTGACCGTGTCTCCCTATCCTGAACTGCAGTGTTTAGATGGTGACCGTGTCTCCCTATCCTGGACTGCAGTGTTTAGATGGTGACCGTGTCTCCCTATCCTGGACTGCAGTGTTTAGATGGTGACCGTGTCTCCCTATCCTGGACTACAGTGTTTAGATGGTGACCGTGTCTCCCTATCCTGAACTATAGTGTTTAGATGGTGACCGTGTCTCCCTATCCTGAACTGCAGTGTTTAGATGGTGACCGTGTCTCCCTATCCTGGAATGCAGTGTTTAGATGGTGAACATGTATCCCTATCCTGGATACAGTGTTTAGATGGTGACCGTGTCTCCCTATCCTGAACTGCAGTGTTTAGATGGTGACCATGTCTCCCTATCCTGGACTACAGTGTTTAGATGGTGACCGTGTCTCCCTATCCTGGACTACAGTGTTTAGATGGTGTCCGTGTCTCCCTATCCTGAACTGCAGTGTTTAGATGGTGACCATGTCTCCCTATCCTGGACTACAGTGTTTAAATGGTGACCGTGTCTCCCTATCCTGAACTGCAGTGTTTAGATGGTGACCGTGTCTCCCTATCCTGAACTGCAGTGTTTAGATGGTGACCGTGTCTCCCTATCCTGGACTGCAGTGTTTAGATGGTGACCGTGTCTCCCTATCCTGGACTGCAGTGTTTAGATGGTGACCGTATCTCCCTATCCTGAACTGCAGTGTTTAGATGGTGACCATGTCTCCCTATCCTGGACTGCAGTGTTTAGATGGTGACCGTGTCTCCCTATCCTGGACTGCAGTGTTTAGATGGTGACCGTGTCTCCCTATCCTGGACTGCAGTGTTTAGATGGTGACCGTGTCTCCCTATCCTGAACTGCAGTGTTTAGATGGTGACCGTGTCTCCCTATCCTGGACTGCAGTGTTTAGATGGTGACCGTGTCTCCCTATCCTGGACTGCAGTGTTTAGATGGTGACCGTGTCTCCCTATCCTGGACTGCAGTGTTTAGATGGTGACCGTGTCTCCCTATCCTGGACTGCAGTGTTTAGATGGTGACCGTGTCTCCCTATCCTGGACTGCAGTGTTTAGATGGTGATCATGTCTCCCTATCCTGGACTGCAGTGTTTAGATGGTGACCATGTCTCCCTATCCTGGACTGCAGTGTTTAGATGGTGATCATGTCTCCCTATCCTGGACTGCAGTGTTTAGATGGTGATCGTGTCTCCCTATCCTGGACTGCAGTGTTTAGATGGTGACCGTGTCTCCCTATCCTGAACTGCAGTGTTTAGATGGTGACCGTGTCTCCCTATCCTGGACTGCAGTGTTTAGATGGTGACCGTGTCTCCCTATCCTGGACTGCAGTGTTTAGATGGTGACCGTGTCTCCCTATCCTGGACTGCAGTGTTTAGATGGTGACCGTGTCTCCCTATCCTGGAATGCAGTGTTTAGATGGTGACCGTGTCTCCCTATCCTGGAATGCAGTGTTTAGATGGTGATCATGTCTCCCTATCCTGGACTGCAGTGTTTAGATGGTGATCATGTCTCCCTATCCTGGACTGCAGTGTTTAGATGGTGATCATGTCTCCCTATCCTGGAATGCAGTGTTTAGATGGTGATCATGTCTCCCTATCCTGGACTGCAGTGTTTAGATGGTGATCATGTCTCCCTATCCTGGACTGCAGTGTTTAGATGGTGATCATGTCTCCCTATCCTGGACTGCAGTGTTTAGATGGTGACCATGTCTCCCTATCCTGGACTGCTGTGTTTAGATGGTGACCGTGTCTCCCTATCCTGGACTGCAGTGTTTAGCAGTACCAGGACTGATAATGATACTGTTGCTGCTCTGTTAAGTAGCTGCTCCATTCCTCTGTTTCTACACCCGTCTCTCTCTTCCACTGGGGTCAGGTAGCCTAGTGGTTAGAGTGTTGTACCAGTAACCAGCAGGTAGCCTAGCGGTTAGAGTGTTGGACCAGTAACCAGAAGTTAGCCTAGCGGTTAGAGTGTTGTACCAGTAACCAGCAGGTAGCCTAGTGGTTCAAATCAAATCAAATCACATTTTATTTGTCACATACACATGGTTAGCAGATGTTAATGCGAGTGTAGCGAAATGCTTGTACCAGTAACCAGCAGGTAGCCTAGTGGTTAGAGTGTTGGACCAGTAACCAGCAGGTAGCCTAGTGGTTAGAGTGTTGGACCAGTAACCAGCAGGTAGCCTAGTGGTTAGAGTGTTGGACCAGTAACCAGCAGGTAGCCTAGTGGTTAGAGTGTTGGACCAGTAACCAGCAGGTAGCCTAGTGGTTAGAGTGTTGGACCAGTAACCAGCAGGTAGCCTAGCGGTTAGAGTGTTGGACCAGTAACCAGCAGGTAGCCTAGTGGTTAGAGTGTTGGACCAGTAACCAGCAGGTAGCCTAGTGGTTAGAGTGTTGGACCAGTAACCAGCAGGTAGCCTAGTGGTTAGAGTGTTGGACCAGTAACCAGCAGGTAGCCTAGTGGTTAGAGTGTTGGACCAGTAACCAGCAGGTAGCCTAGTGGTTAGAGTGTTGGACCAGTAACCAGCAGGTAGCCTAGTGGTTAGAGTGTTGGACCAGTAACCAGCAGGTAGCCTAGTGGTTAGAGTGTTGGCCGAGTGACTGAAATGTTGTTTAATCCCTGAGCTGACAAGGTGAGAAATCTGTTATGTTGCCATTGAGCAAGGAACTTAATTAACCCTCATTGTTTCAGTGTTGCCATTGATAAAGGCTGACCGTTTGTATACTGGTAGAGAGAAACACTTCACACCTGTACATGTGTGAAATAGGACACCTATAAGCACCTACAGCTCAGTTGTTTTGTAGTGCTGCTGTAATCCATTTTCCATAGTGTATATGACTGACTCAACACTGTGATATGCACCATGTATGAGTTGGATTGAATGGCTCATCCCAACCTACCTTCATCCCTTAACCCATGAACAGTTCAATCACCTACGTCATCTCATATGTCATCTGTCAGACATGTGACCCTCACAACCAGGAAGTGCAGAGAGGGTAGAGCAAGGTTCCCCATCTGGTGATTTTATTTAGCCACCTAAGTTCTCTGAGTTATTTTGACATGTTTTATTGTTGGACAGAAAATACAAGAAAACAGCAAATCAGCTCCAAGTGATTTTAATGTTGTTTAATCTGTTCCAAAGTATTCCCAAACATTGTAGAGAGAGATATGATTGTTTACAAATGTAAGCAAGGTTTGAAATGATTATATTTTAGTCAAATATTATATCTGTTTGGGCTTCTTGTGGTCAATGTGCATCTACAAATGATTTATGGTCCGGCCCCCTGACAATCCACTCCAGAAAAAAATCATCCTGCAGCTGAATCTAGTTGATGATCCCTG
>NC_060191.1:2304334-2309334 GCF_021184085.1 Oncorhynchus gorbuscha
TATCTCCTCTCTTTCATCCTCTACTCCCTCTCTCTCTCTCGTCATTCTATCTCCTCTCTGTCAGCCCCTACTCCCTCTCTCTCTCTCTCTTCATTCTATCTCCTCTCTGTCAGCCTCTACTCCCTCCCTCTCTCTTCATTTTATCTCCTCTCTGTCAGCCTCTACTCCCTCCCTCTCTCTCTCTCTTCATTCTATCTCCTCTCTGTCAGCCTCTACTCCCTCTCTCTCTCTCTCTTCATTCTATCTCCTCTCTTTCAGCCTCTACTCCCCTCTCTCTCTCTCTTTGTCCTATCTCCTCTCTGTCAGCCTCTACTCTCTCTCTCTCTCTTCATTTTATCTCCTCTCTTTCATCCTCTACTCCCTCTCTCTCTCGTCATTCTATCTCCTCTCTGTCAGCCTCTACTCTATCTCTCTTCACTCTATCTCCTCTCTGCCAGCCTCTACTCCCTCCCTCTCTCTCTTCATTTTATATCCTCTCTTTCATCCTCTACTCCCTCCCTCTCTCTCTCTCGTCATTCTATCTCCTCTCTGTCAGCCCCTACTCCCTCTCTCTCTCTCTCTTCATTCTATCTCCTCTCTGTCAGCCTCTACTCCCTCCCTCTCTCTTCATTTTATCTCCTCTCTGTCAGCCTCTACTCCCTCCCTCTCTCTCTCTCTTCATTCTATCTCCTCTCTGTCAACCTCTACTCTCTCTCTCTCTCTTCATTCTATCTCCTCTCTGTCAGCCTCTACTCTCTCTCTCTCTCTCTTCATTTTATCTCCTCTCTTTCATCCTCTACTCCCTCTCTCTCTCGTCATTCTATCTCCTCTCTGTCAGCCTCTGCTCTATCTCTCTTCATTCTATATCCTCTCTGTCAACCTCTACTCTCTCTCTCTCTTCATTCTATCTCCTCTCTGTCAGCCTCTACTCCCTCTCTCTCTCTCTCTCTTCATTATATCTCCTCTCTGTCAGCCTCTACTCTCTCTCTCTTCATTCTATCTCCTCTCTGTAAGCCTCTACTCCATCTCTCTCTCTTTATTCTATCTCCTCTCTGTCAGCCTCTACACTCTCTCTCTTCACTCTATCTCCTCTCTGCCAGCCTCTACTCCCTCCCTCTCTCTCTTCATTTTATATCCTCTCTTTCATCCTCTACTCCCTCTCTCTCTCTTCATTCTATCTCCTCTCTGTCAGCCTCTACTCCCTCCCTCTCTCTTCATTCTATCTGCTCTCTGTCAGCCTCTGCTCCCTCTCTCTCTTTCTCTTCATTCTATCTCCTCTCTGTCAGCCTCTACCCCTCTCCCTCTCTCTCTTCATTCTATCTCCTCTCTGTCAGCCCCTACTCCCTCTCTCTCTCTCTTCATTTGATCTCCTCTCTGTCAGCCTCTACTCCCTCCCTCTCTCTCTCTCTTCATTCTATCTCCTCTCTGTCAGCCTCTACTCTCTCTCTCTTCATTCTATCTCCTCTCTGTCAGTCTCTACTCCCTCCCTCTCTCTTCATTTTATCTCCTCTCTGTCAGCCTCTACTCCCTCCCTCTCTCTCTCTCTTCATTCTATCTCCTCTCTGTCAGCCTCTACTCCCTCTCTCTCTCTTCATTCTATCTCCTCTCTGTCAGCCTCTACTCTCTCTCTCTCTCTTCATTTTATCTCCTCTCTTTCATCCTCTACTCCCTCTCTCTCTCGTCATTCTATCTCCTCTCTGTCAGCCTCTGCTCTATCTCTCTTCATTCTATATCCTCTCTGTCAACCTCTACTCTCTCTCTCTCTTCATTCTATCTCCTCTCTGTCAGCCTCTACTCCCTCTCTCTCTCTCTTCATTATATCTCCTCTCTGTCAGCCTCTGCTCTATCTCTCTTCATTCTATCTCCTCTCTGTAAGCCTCTACTCCATCTCTCTCTCTTCATTCTATCTCCTCTCTGTCAGCCTCTACTCCCTCTCTCTCTCTCTCTCTTCATTATATCTCCTCTCTGTCAGCCTCTGCTCTATCTCTCTTCATTCTATCTCCTCTCTGTAAGCCTCTACTCCCTCTCTCTCTCTTCACTCTATCTCCTCTCTGCCAGCCTCTACTCCCTCCCTCTCTCTCTTCATTTTATATCCTCTCTTTCATCCTCTACTCCCTCTCTCTCTCTTCATTCTATCTCCTCTCTGTCAGCCTCTACTCCCTCCCTCTCTCTTCATTCTATCTCCTCTCTGTCAGCCTCTACTCTCTCTCTCTCTCTTCATTTTATCTCCTCTCTTTCATCCTCTACTCCCTCTCTCTCTCTCGTCATTCTATCTCCTCTCTGTCAGCCCCTACTCCCTCTCTCTCTCTCTCTTCATTCTATCTCCTCTCTGTCAGCCTCTACTCCCTCCCTCTCTCTTCATTTTATCTCCTCTCTGTCAGCCTCTACTCCCTCCCTCTCTCTCTCTCTTCATTCTATCTCCTCTCTGTCAGCCTCTACTCCCTCTCTCTCTCTCTCTTCATTCTATCTCCTCTCTTTCAGCCTCTACTCCCTCTCTCTCTCTCTTTGTCCTATCTCCTCTCTGTCAGCCTCTACTCTCTCTCTCTCTCTTCATTTTATCTCCTCTCTTTCATCCTCTACTCCCTCTCTCTCTCGTCATTCTATCTCCTCTCTGTCAGCCTCTACTCTATCTCTCTTCACTCTATCTCCTCTCTGCCAGCCTCTACTCCCTCCCTCTCTCTCTTCATTTTATATCCTCTCTTTCATCCTCTACTCCCTCCCTCTCTCTCTCTCGTCATTCTATCTCCTCTCTGTCAGCCCCTACTCCCTCTCTCTCTCTCTCTTCATTCTATCTCCTCTCTGTCAGCCTCTACTCCCTCCCTCTCTCTTCATTTTATCTCCTCTCTGTCAGCCTCTACTCCCTCCCTCTCTCTCTCTCTTCATTCTATCTCCTCTCTGTCAACCTCTACTCTCTCTCTCTCTCTTCATTCTATCTCCTCTCTGTCAGCCTCTACTCTCTCTCTCTCTCTTCATTTTATCTCCTCTCTTTCATCCTCTACTCCCTCTCTCTCTCGTCATTCTATCTCCTCTCTGTCAGCCTCTGCTCTATCTCTCTTCATTCTATATCCTCTCTGTCAACCTCTACTCTCTCTCTCTCTTCATTCTATCTCCTCTCTGTCAGCCTCTACTCCCTCTCTCTCTCTCTCTCTTCATTATATCTCCTCTCTGTCAGCCTCTACTCTCTCTCTCTTCATTCTATCTCCTCTCTGTAAGCCTCTACTCCATCTCTCTCTCTTTATTCTATCTCCTCTCTGTCAGCCTCTACACTCTCTCTCTTCACTCTATCTCCTCTCTGCCAGCCTCTACTCCCTCCCTCTCTCTCTTCATTTTATATCCTCTCTTTCATCCTCTACTCCCTCTCTCTCTCTTCATTCTATCTCCTCTCTGTCAGCCTCTACTCCCTCCCTCTCTCTTCATTCTATCTGCTCTCTGTCAGCCTCTGCTCCCTCTCTCTCTTTCTCTTCATTCTATCTCCTCTCTGTCAGCCTCTACCCCTCTCCCTCTCTCTCTTCATTCTATCTCCTCTCTGTCAGCCCCTACTCCCTCTCTCTCTCTCTCTTCATTTGATCTCCTCTCTGTCAGCCTCTACTCCCTCCCTCTCTCTCTCTCTTCATTCTATCTCCTCTCTGTCAGCCTCTACTCTCTCTCTCTTCATTCTATCTCCTCTCTGTCAGCCTCTACTCCCTCCCTCTCTCTTCATTTGATCTCCTCTCTGTCAGCCTCTACTCCCTCCCTCTCTCTCTCTCTTCATTCTATCTCCTCTCTGTCAGCCTCTACTCTCTCTCTCTCTCTTCATTTTATCTCCTCTCTTTCATCCTCTACTCCCTCTCTCTCTCTCGTCATTCTATCTCCTCTCTGTCAGCCCCTACTCCCTCTCTCTCTCTCTCTCTTCATTCTATCTCCTCTCTGTCAGCCTCTACTCCCTCCCTCTCTCTTCATTTTATCTCCTCTCTGTCAGCCTCTACTCCCTCCCTCTCTCTCTCTCTTCATTCTATCTCCTCTCTTTCAGCCTCTACTCCCTCTCTCTCTCTCTTTGTCCTATCTCCTCTCTGTCAGCCTCTACTCTCTCTCTCTCTCTTCATTTTATCTCCTCTCTTTCATCCTCTACTCCCTCTCTCTCTCGTCATTCTATCTCCTCTCTGTCAGCCTCTACTCTATCTCTCTTCATTCTATATCCTCTCTGTCAACCTCTACTCTCTCTCTCTCTCTTCATTCTATCTCCTCTCTGTCAGCCTCTACTCTCTCTCTCCCTTCATTTTATCTCCTCTCTTTCATCCTCTACTCCCTCTCTCTCTCGTCATTCTATCTCCTCTCTGTCAGCCTCTACTCTATCTCTCTTCATTCTATATCCTCTCTGTCAACCTCTACTCTCTCTCTCTCTTCATTCTATCTCCTCTCTGTCAGCCTCTACTCCCTCTCTCTCTCTCTCTTCATTATATCTCCTCTCTGTCAGCCTCTACTCTCTCTCTCTTCATTCTATCTCCTCTCTGTAAGCCTCTACTCCATCTCTCTCTCTTCATTCTATCTCCTCTCTGTCAGCCTCTACACTCTCTCTCTTCACTCTATCTCCTCTCTGCCAGCCTCTACTCCCTCCCTCTCTCTCTTCATTTTATATCCTCTCTTTCATCCTCTACTCCCTCTCTCTCTCTTCATTCTATCTCCTCTCTGTCAGCCTCTACTCCCTCCCTCTCTCTTCATTCTATCTGCTCTCTGTCAGCCTCTGCTCCCTCTCTCTCTTTCTCTTCATTCTATCTCCTCTCTGTCAGCCTCTACCCCTCTCCCTCTCTCTCTCTTCATTCTATCTCCTCTCTGTCAGCCCCTACTCCCTCTCTCTCTCTCTTCATTCTATCTCCTCTCTGTCAGCCTCTACTCTCTCTCTCTTCATTCTATCTCCTCTCTGTCAGCCTCTACTCCCTCCCTCTCTCTTCATTTGATCTCCTCTCTGTCAGCCTCTACTCCCTCCCTCTCTCTCTCTCTTCATTCTATCTCCTCTCTGTCAGCCTCTACTCTCTCTCTCTCTC
>NC_060191.1:2316834-2328513 GCF_021184085.1 Oncorhynchus gorbuscha
ACTCCAGGACCTTGAGATGCTTCTTACGGAGCCACTCCTGGCTGTGTGTTTCGGATTGTTGTCATGCTGGAAGATCCAGCCACGACCCATCTTCAATGCTGTTACTGAGGGAAGGAGGTTGTTGGCCAAGACTCGCGATATATGGCCCCATCCATTCTCCCCTCAATACGGTGCAGTCTCCCTGTCCCCTTTGCAGAAAAGCATCCCCAAAGAATGATGTTTCCACCTCCATGCTTCACGGTTGGGATGGTGTTCTTGGGGTTGTACTCATCCTTCTTCTTCCTCCAAACACGGCGAGTGGAGTTTAGACCAAAAAGCTATATTTTTGTCTCATCAGACAACATGCGCTGGCTTGAGCAGGGGGACCTTGCGTGAGCTGCAGGATTTTAATCCATGACGGCGTAGTGTGTTACTAATGGTTTTCTTTGAGACTGGTCCCAGCTCTCTTCAGGTCATTGACCAGGTCCTGCCGTGTAGTTCTGGGCTGATCCCTCACCTTCCTCATGATCATTGATGCCCCACAAGGTGAGATCTTGCATGGAGCCCCAGACCGAGGGTGATTGACCGTCATCTTGAACATCTTCCATTTTCTAATCATTGCGCCAACAGTTGTTGCCTTCTCACCAAGCTGCTTACCTATTGTCCTGTAGCCCATCCCAGCCTTGTGCAGGTCTACAATTTTATCCCTGATGTCCTTACACAGCTCTCTGGTCTTGGCCATTGTGGAGAGGTTGGAGTCTGTTTGATTGAGTGTGTGGACAGGTGTCTTTTATTAAGGTAACGAGTTCAAACAGGTGCTGTTAATACAGGTAATGAGTGGGGAACAGGAGGGCTTCTTAAAGAAACACTAACAGGTCTGTGAGAGCCGGAATTCTTACTGGTTGGTAGGTGGTCAAATACTTGTCAATGTCATGCAATAAAATGCAAATTAATTACTTAAAAAACATACAATATGATTTTCTGGATTTTTGCTTTATATTCCGTCTCTCACAGTTGAAGTGTACCGATGATAAAAAAATGACAGATCTCTACATGCTTTGTAAGTAGGAAAACCTGCAAAATCGGCAGTGTTTCAAATACTTGTTCTCCCCACTGCATTCTCTATCTCCTTCTCTACCTCTCTTTACACACTCTCTCCCTCTCTCTACACACATACTCTATCTCCCTCTCTACCTCTCTTTACACACTCTCCCTCTCTCCCTCTCTTTACACACATTCTCTCTGTACCTCTCTACCTCTTTCTCTACCACTCTCTACACATTTGCTCTCTCCCCACTCTCTACCTCTCTCCCTCCCCCTCTCTACACATTCTCTCTCTCCTCTCTCTCTACACATTCTCTCTCTACACATTCTCTCTCTACCTCTCTCTACACACATTCTCTCTCTACACATTCTCTCTCTACCTCTCTCCCCTCGCTCTACACATTCTCTCTCTACCTCTCTCTCTCCCCTCTCTCTACACATTCTCTCTCTACCTCTCTCTCTCCCCTCTCTCTACACATTCTCTCTCTACCTCTCTCTCTCCCCTCTCTCTACACATTCTCTCTCTACCTCTCTCTAACTCTCTCTCTCCCCTCGCTCTACACATTCTCTCTCTACCTCTCTCTCTCCCCTCTCTCTACACATTCTCTCTCTACCCCTCTCTCTCCCCTCGCTCTACACATTCTCTCTCTACCTCTCTCTCCCCTCTCTCTACACATTCTCTCTCTACCTCTCTCTGCCTCTCTCTCTCCCCTCGCTCTACACATTCTCTCTCTACCTCTCTCTCTCCCCTCTCTCTACACATTCTCTCTCTACCTCTCTCTCTCTCCCCTCTCTCTACACATTCTCTCTCTACCTCTCTCTCTCCCCTCTCTCTACACATTCTCTCTCTACCTTTCTCTCTCCCCTCTCTCTACACATTCTCTCTCTACCTCTCTCTAACTCTCTCTCTCCCCTCGCTCTACACATTCTCTCTCTACCTGTTATGCAGGTGAAGGAGGACCCAAACGCGACTTAACAGAAACAGAGTTTATTAATGCTCAAAACCGAATAACTGAAATCCTCTAGATAGTAGAGGGGAAAACAACTGGAGAAGCGGCCACAGACTGCAGGTCGCTTCGGGTAGGCGCAGGCCGTAGTCAACCGAGACACCTGCTCACACGCAGCGTCTGAAGAAGGCACAAAACACGACAGGACAGGGTGATACACAATCACGGCAAAAAACACGACAGGACAGGGCGAAACGCAATTACAGCATGGAATACAAAACAAGGAACCGACGGCACAGGAACGGAACACAAAGGAATAAATAGGGACTCTAATCAGGGGAAAGGATCGGGAACAGGTGTGGGAAGACTAAATGATGATTAGGGGAATAGGAACAGCTGGGAGCAGGAACGGAACGATAGAGAGAAGAGAGAGCGAGAGAGTGAGAGAGGGAGGGGGAGAGAGAGGGCTAGAAGGAGGGAAAGAACCAAATAAGACCAGCAGAGGGAAACGAATAGAATGGGAAGCACAGGGACAAGACAAGATAATAAATGACAAACATGACAGTACCCCCACTCACCGAGCGCCTCCTGGCGCTCTCGAGGAGGAACACTGGCGGCAACGGAGGAAATCATAGATCAAACGGTCCAGCACGTCCCGAGAAAGAACCCAACTCCTCTCCTCAGGACCGTAACGAAAAACGATAAAAAGGGAAACTAGGGTACTACTCTAAAAAAAAATGAGAACTAGGGACAGACTGAGACACAGCAAGGGCAGGGACAAGAACAGGAGAGATGCGATGGCAGGGAACAGACTGAGACCCAGCAAGACCAGGAGCAGAAGCAGAAAAAAAAAAATTACCAGACTTCTTCTGCGCGCAGTCTGAACACGCAGCCACGAAACGGGCGCGTGTCACGCTCCTGAGTCGGCCACCAAAAGCGCTGGCGAATAGACGCAAGAGTGCCTCGAACACCGGGATGACCAGCTAACTTGGCAGAGTGAGCCCACTGAAGAACAGCCAGACGAGTGGAAACAGGAACGAAAAGGAGGTTACTAGGACAAGCGCGCGGCGACGCAGTGTGCGTGAGTGCTTGCTTAACCTGTCTTTCAATTCCCCAGACTGTCAACCCGACAACACGCCCATAAGGAAGAATCCCCTCGGGATCAGTAGAAGCCACAGAAGAACTAAACAGACGGGATAAGGCATCAGGCTTGGTGTTCTTGCTACCCGGACGGTAAGAAATCACAAACTCGAAACGAGCGAAAAACAACGCCCAACGAGCTTGACGGGCATTAAGTCGTTTGGCAGAACGGATGTACTCAAGGTTCTTATGGTCTGTCCAAACGACAAAAGGAACGGTCGCCCCCTCCAACCACTGTCGCCATTCGCCTAGGGCTAAGCGGATGGCGAGCAGTTCACGGTTACCCACATCATAGTTGCGCTCAGATGGCGACAGGCGATGAGAAAAATAAGCGCACGGATGAACCTTATCGTCAGACTGGAAGCGCTGGGATAGAATGGCTCCCACGCCTACCTCTGAAGCGTCAACCTCGACAATGAATTGTCTAGTGACGTCAGGAGTAACGAGGATAGGAGCGGACGTAAAACGTTCTTTTAGAAGATCAAAAGCTCCCTGGGCGGAACCGGACCACTCAAAACACGTCTTGACAGAAGTAAGAGCTGTGAGAGGGGCAGCAACTTGACCGAAATTACGAATGAAACGCCGATAGAAATTAGCGAAACCTAAAAAGCGCTGCAACTCGACACGTGACCTTGGAACGGGCCAATCACTGACAGCTTGGACCTTAGCGGAATCCATCTGAATGCCTTCAGCGGAAATAACGGAACCGAGAAAAGTAACGGAGGAGACATGAAAAGAGCACTTCTCAGCCTTTACGTAGAGACAATTCTCTAAAAGGCGCTGTAGAACACGTCGAACGTGCTGAACATGAATCTCGAGTGACGGAGAAAAAATCAGGATATCGTCAAGATAGACAAAAACAAAAATGTTCAGCATGTCTCTCAGAACATCATTAACTAATGCCTGAAAAACAGCTGGCGCATTGGCGAGACCGAACGGCAGAACCCGGTACTCAAAATGCCCTAACGGAGTGTTAAACGCCGTTTTCCACTCGTCCCCCTCTCTGATGCGCACGAGATGGTAAGCGTTACGAAGGTCCAACTTAGTAAAGCACCTGGCTCCCTGCAGAATCTCGAAGGCTGATGACATAAGGGGAAGCGGATAACGATTCTTAACCGTTATGTCATTCAGCCCTCGATAATCCACGCAGGGGCGCAGAGTACCGTCCTTCTTCTTAACAAAAAGAACCCCGCCCCGGCCGGAGAAGAAGAAGGCACTATGGTACCGGCGTCAAGAGACACAGACAAATAATCCTCGAGAGCCTTACGTTCGGGAGCCGACAGAGAGTATAGTCTACCTCGAGGAGGCGTGGTCCCTGGAAGGAGATCAATACTACAATCATACGACCGGTGAGGAGGAAGGGGAGTTGGCTCGGGACCGACTGAAGACCGTGCGCAGATCATGATATTCCTCCGGCACTCCTGTCAAATCGCCAGGTTCCTCCTGAGAAGTAGGGAGAGAAGAAACGGGAGGGATGGCAGACATTAAACACTTCACATGACAAGAAACGTTCCAGGATAGGATAGAATTACTAGACCAATTAATAGAAGGATTATGACATACTAGCCAGGGATGACCCAAAACAACAGGTGTAAACGGTGAACGGAAAATCAAAAAGAAATAGTCTCACTGTGGTTACCAGATACTGTGAGAGTTAAAGGTAGTGTCTCAAATTTGATACTGGGAAGATGACTACCATCTAAGGCAAACATGGGCGTAGGCTTGTCTAACGGTCTGAAAGGAATGTTATGTTTCCGAACCCATGCTTCGTCCATGAAACAACCCTCAGCCCCAGAGTCAATCAAGGCACTGCATGTAGCACCCGAACCGGTCCAGCGTAGATGGACCGACATAGTAGTACAAGATCTAGATGAAGGGACCTGAGTAGTAGCGCTCACCAGTAGCCCTCCGCTTACTGATGGGCTCTGGCCTCTTACTGGACATGAATTAACAAAATGTCCAGCAACTCCGCAATAGAGGCACAGGCGGTTGGTGATCCTCCGTTCCCTCTCCTTAGTCGAGATGCGAATCCCTCCCAGCTGCATGGGCTCAGTCTCAAAGCCAGCGGAGGGAGATGGTTGCGATGCGGAGCAGGGAAACACCGTTGATGCGAGCTCTCTTCCACGAGCCCGGTGACGAAGATCTACCCGTCGTTCTATGCGGATGGCGAGAGCAATCAAAGAGTCCACATCTGAAGGAACCTCCCGGGAGAGAATCTCATCCTTAACCACTGCGTGGAGTCCCTCCAGAAAACGAGCGAGCAGCGCCGGCTCGTTCCACTCACTAGAGGCAGCAAGAGTGCGAAACTCAATGGAATAATCCGTTATGGACCGTTCACCTTGGCATAAGGAAGCCAGGGCCCTAGAAGCCTCCCCACCAAAAACTGAACGGTCAAAAACCCGAATCATCTCCTCTTTAAAGTTCTGGAATTTGTTAGAGCAATCAGCCCTTGCCTCCCAGATAGCTGTGCCCCATTCTCGAGCCCGGCCAGTAAGGAGTGAAATGACGTAAGCAACTCGAGCTCTCTCTCTAGAGTATGTGTTGGGTTGGAGAGAGAACACAATCTCACACTGCGTGAGAAAGGAGCGGCACTCAGTGGGCTGCCCGGAGTAGCAAGGTGGGTTATTAACCCTAGGTTCTGGAGGCTCGGCAGGCCAGGAAGTAACAGGTGGCACGAGACGTAGACTCTGGAACTGTCCAGAGAGGTCGGAAACCTGAGCGGCCAGGTTCTCCACGGCATGGCGAGCAGCAGACAATTCCTGCTCGTGTCTGCCGAGCATGGCTCCTTGGATCTTGACGGCAGTGTAAACAGCGTCTGAAGTCGCTGGGTCCATTCCTTGGTCGGTTCCTTCTGTTATGCAGGTGAAGGAGGACCCAAACGCGACTTAACAGAAACAGAGTTTATTAATGCTCAAAACCGAATAACTGAAATCCTCTAGATAGTAGAGGGGAAAACAACTGGAGAAGCGGCCACAGACTGCAGGTCGCTTCGGGTAGGCGCAGGCCGTAGTCAACCGAGACACCTGCTCACACGCAGCGTCTGAAGAAGGCACAAAACACGACAGGACAGGGTGATACACAATCACGGCAAAAAACACGACAGGACAGGGCGAAACGCAATTACAGCATGGAATACAAAACAAGGAACCGACGGCACAGGAACGGAACACAAAGGAATAAATAGGGACTCTAATCAGGGGAAAGGATCGGGAACAGGTGTGGGAAGACTAAATGATGATTAGGGGAATAGGAACAGCTGGGAGCAGGAACGGAACGATAGAGAGAAGAGAGAGCGAGAGAGTGAGAGAGGGAGGGGGAGAGAGAGGGCTAGAAGGAGGGAAAGAACCAAATAAGACCAGCAGAGGGAAACGAATAGAATGGGAAGCACAGGGACAAGACAAGATAATAAATGACAAACATGACACTACCTCTCTCTCTCCCCTCTCTCTACACATTCTCTCTCTACCTCTCTCTCTCCCCTCTCTCTACACATTCTCTCTCTACCTCTCTATCCCTCTCTCTCTCCCCTCGCTCTACACATTCTCTCTCTACCTCTCTCTCTCCCCTCTCTCTACACATTATCGTTCTACCTCTCTCTCTCCCCTCTCTCTACACATTTGGGTCAGTCACAGTGGTCAGGTATTGTTCCACTGTGTACTCTCTGTTTAGGGACAGTCAGTGGTCAGGTATTCTGCCACTGTGTATTCTCTGTTTAGGGACAGTCACAGTGGTCAGGTATTCTGCCACTGTGTACTCTCTGTTTAGGGACAGTCACAGTGGTCAGGTATTCTGCCAATGTGTACTCTCTGTTTAGGGACAGTCACAGTGGTCAGGTATTCTGCCACTGTGTACTCTCTGTTTAGGGACAGTCACAGTGGTCAGGTATTCTGCCAATGTGTACTCTCTGTTTAGGGACAGTCACAGTGGTCAGGTATTCTGCCACTGTGTACTCTCTGTTTAGGGTCAGTCACAGTGGTCAGGTATTCTGCCACTGTGTATTCTCTGTTTAGGGACAGTCACAGTGGTCAGGTATTCTGCCACTGTGTACTCTCTGTTTAGGGACAGTCACAGTGGTCAGGTATTCTGCCACTGTGTACTCTCTGTTTAGGGACAGTCACAGTGGTCAGGTATTCTGCCAATGTGTACTCTCTGTTTAGGGACAGTCACAGTGGTCAGGTATTCTGCCACTGTGTACTCTCTGTTTAGGGACAGTCACAGTGGTCAGGTATTCTGCCAATGTGTACTCTCTGTTTAGGGACAGTCACAGTGGTCAGGTATTCTGCCACTGTGTACTCTCTGTTTAGGGTCAGTCACAGTGGTCAGGTATTCTGCCACTGTGTACTCTCTGTTTAGGGACAGTCACAGTGGTCAGGTATTCTGCCACTGTGTACTCTCTCTTTAGGGACAGTCACAGTGGTCAGGTATTCTGCCACTGTGTACTCTCTGTTTAGGGACAGTCACAGTGGTCAGGTATTCTGCCACTGTGTACTCTCTGTTTAGGGACAGTCACAGTGGTCAGGTATTCTGCCACTGTGTACTCTCTGTTTAGGGACAGTCACAGTGGTCAGGTATTCTGCCAATGTGTACTCTCTGTTTAGGGACAGTCACAGTGGTCAGGTATTCTGCCACTGTGTACTCTCTGTTTAGGGACAGTCACAGTGGTCAGGTATTCTGCCAATGTGTACTCTCTGTTTAGGGACAGTCACAGTGGTCAGGTATTTTGCCACTGTGTACTCTCTGTTTAGGGTCAGTCACAGTGGTCAGGTATTCTGCCACTGTGTACTCTCTGTTTAGGGACAGTCACAGTGGTCAGGTATTCTGCCACTGTGTACTCTCTCTTTAGGGACAGTCACAGTGGTCAGGTATTCTGCCACTGTGTACTCTCTCTTTAGGGACAGTCACAGTGGTCAGGTATTCTGCCACTGTGTACTCTCTGTTTAGGGACAGTCACAGTGGTCAGGTATTCTGCCAATGTGTACTCTCTGTTTAGGGACAGTAACAGTGGTCAGGTATTCTGCCACTGTGTACTCTCTGTTTAGGGACAGTCACAGTGGTCAGGTATTCTGTCAATGTGTACTCTCTGTTTAGGGACAGTCACAGTGGTCAGGTATTCTGCCACTGTGTACTCTCTGTTTAGGGTCAGTCACAGTGGTCAGGTATTCTGCCACTGTGTATTCTCTGTTTAGGGACAGTCACAGTGGTCAGGTATTCTGTCACTGTGTACTCTCTGTTTAGGGACAGTCACAGTGGTCAGGTATTCTGCCACTGTGTACTCTCTGTTTAGGGACAGTCACAGTGGTCAGGTATTCTGCCAATGTGTACTCTCTGTTTAGGGACAGTCACAGTGGTCAGGTATTCTGCCACTGTGTACTCTCTGTTTAGGGACAGTCACAGTGGTCAGGTATTCTGCCAATGTGTACTCTCTGTTTAGGGACAGTCACAGTGGTCAGGTATTCTGCCACTGTGTACTCTCTGTTTAGGGACAGTCAGAGTGGTCAGGTATTCTGCCACTGTGTACTCTCTCTTTAGGGACAGTCACAGTGGTCAGGTATTCTGCCACTGTGTACTCTCTTTAGGGACAGTCACAGTGGTCAGGTATTCTGCCACTGTGTACTCTCTGTTTAGGGACAGTCACAGTGGTCAGGTATTCTGCCACTGTGTACTCTCTGTTTAGGGACAGTCACAGTGGTCAGGTATTCTGCCAATGTGTACTCTCTGTTTAGGGACAGTCACAGTGGTCAGGTATTCTGCCACTGTGTACTCTCTGTTTAGGGTCAGTCACAGTGGTCAGGTATTCTGCCACTGTGTATTCTCTGTTTAGGGACAGTCACAGTGGTCAGGTATTCTGCCACTGTGTACTCTCTGTTTAGGGACAGTCACAGTGGTCAGGTATTCTGCCACTGTGTACTCTCTGTTTAGGGACAGTCACAGTGGTCAGGTATTCTGCCAATGTGTACTCTCTGTTTAGGGACAGTCACAGTGGTCAGGTATTCTGCCACTGTGTACTCTCTGTTTAGGGACAGTCACAGTGGTCAGGTATTCTGCCACTGTGTACTCTCTGTTTAGGGACAGTCACAGTGGTCAGGTATTCTGCCACTGTGTACTCTCTGTTTAGGGACAGTCAGTGGTCAGGTATTCTGCCACTGTGTACTCTCTGTTTAGGGACAGTCACAGTGGTCAGGTATTCTGCCACTGTGTACTCTCTGTTTAGGGACAGTCACAGTGGTCAGGTATTCTGCCACTGTGTACTCTCTGTTTAGCGACAGTCACAGTGGTCAGGTATTCTGCCACTGTGTACTCTCTGTTTAGGGACAGTCACAGTGGTCAGGTATTCTGCCACTGTGTACTCTCTGTTTAGGGACAGTCAGTGGTCAGGTATTCTGCCACTGTGTACTCTCTGTTTAGGGACAGTCACAGTGGTCAGGTATTCTGCCACTGTGTACTCTCTGTTTAGGGACAGTCACAGTGGTCAGGTATTCTGCCACTGTGTACTCTCTGTTTAGGGACAGTCACAGTGGTCAGGTATTCTGCCACTGTGTACTCTCTGTTTAGGGTCAGTCACAGTGGTCAGGTATTCTGCCACTGTGTACTCTCTGTTTAGGGACAGTCACAGTGGTCAGGTATTCTGCCACTGTGTACTCTCTCTTTAGGGACAGTCACAGTGGTCAGGTATTCTGCCACTGTGTACTCTCTCTTTAGGGACAGTCACAGTGGTCAGGTATTCTGCCACTGTGTACTCTCTGTTTAGGGACAGTCACAGTGGTCAGGTATTCTGCCAATGTGTACTCTCTGTTTAGGGACAGTCACAGTGGTCAGGTATTCTGCCACTGTGTACTCTCTGTTTAGGGACAGTCACAGTGGTCAGGTATTCTGCCAATGTGTACTCTCTGTTTAGGGACAGTCACAGTGGTCAGGTATTCTGCCACTGTGTACTCTCTGTTTAGGGTCAGTCACAGTGGTCAGGTATTCTGCCACTGTGTATTCTCTGTTTAGGGACAGTCACAGTGGTCAGGTATTCTGTCACTGTGTACTCTCTGTTTAGGGACAGTCACAGTGGTCAGGTATTCTGCCACTGTGTACTCTCTGTTTAGGGACAGTCACAGTGGTCAGGTATTCTGCCAATGTGTACTCTCTGTTTAGGGACAGTCACAGTGGTCAGGTATTCTGCCACTGTGTACTCTCTGTTTAGGGACAGTCACAGTGGTCAGGTATTCTGCCAATGTGTACTCTCTGTTTAGGGACAGTCACAGTGGTCAGGTATTCTGCCACTGTGTACTCTCTGTTTAGGGTCAGTCACAGTGGTCAGGTATTCTGCCACTGTGTACTCTCTGTTTAGGGACAGTCAGAGTGGTCAGGTATTCTGCCACTGTGTACTCTCTCTTTAGGGACAGTCACAGTGGTCAGGTATTCTGCCACTGTGTACTCTCTCTTTAGGGACAGTCACAGTGGTCAGGTATTCTGCCACTGTGTACTCTCTGTTTAGGGACAGTCACAGTGGTCAGGTATTCTGCCACTGTGTACTCTCTGTTTAGGGACAGTCACAGTGGTCAGGTATTCTGCCAATGTGTACTCTCTGTTTAGGGACAGTCACAGTGGTCAGGTATTCTGCCACTGTGTACTCTCTGTTTAGGGACAGTCACAGTGGTCAGGTATTCTGCCACTGTGTACTCTCTGTTTAGGGACAGTCACTTTGGTCAGGTATTCTGCCACTGTGTACTCTCTGTTTAGCGACAGTCACAGTGGTCAGGTATTCTGCCACTGTGTACTCTCTGTTTAGGGACAGTCACAGTGGTCAGGTATTCTGCCACTGTGTACTCTCTGTTTAGGGACAGTCAGTGGTCAGGTATTCTGCCACTGTGTACTCTCTGTTTAGGGACAGTCACAGTGGTCAGGTATTCTGCCACTGTGTACTCTCTGTTTAGGGACAGTCACAGTGGTCAGGTATTCTGCCACTGTGTACTCTCTGTTTAGGGACAGTCACAGTGGTCAGGTATTCTGCCACTGTCGTGCAGGTGAAAGAGGACCCAAACGCGACTTAACAGAAACAGAGTTTATTAAAGTCCAAAACGGAATAACAGAAATCCTCTAGATTTGTAGAGGGGAAAACAACTGGAGAAGCGGCCACAGACTGCAGGTCGCTTCGGGTAGGCGCAGGCCGTAGTCGACTGAGACACCTGCTCACACGCAGCGTCTGATGAAGGCACAAAACACGACAGGACAGGGTGATACACAATCACGGCAAAAACACGACAGGACAGGGCGAAACGCAATCACAGCATGGTGAATACAATACAAGGAACCGACGGGACAGGAACGGATCACAAAGGAATAAATAGGGACTCTAATCAGGGAAAGGATCGGGAACAGGTGTGGGAAGACTAAATGATGATTAGGGAATAGGAACAGCTGGGAGCAGGAACGGAACGACAGAGAGAAGAGAGAGCGAGAGAGTGAGAGAGGGGGAGAGAGGGGATAGAAGGAGGGAAAGAACCAAACAAGACCAGCAGAGGGAAACGAATAGCATGGGGAGCACAGGGACAAGACATGACAATAAATGACAAACATGACA
>NC_060191.1:2328613-2353613 GCF_021184085.1 Oncorhynchus gorbuscha
AGCGTCGACAGAGAGAGAGGGAGGGAGGAGAGACGAGGGAGGAGAGAGACAGAGAGAGAGAGGGAGGGAGGGAGGAGAGAGGACGAGGAGAGGAGGGGGAGGTTGACAGACAAGCATCGACAGAGAGAGAGGGAGGGAGGGAAGAGAGAGACGAGGAGAGGAGGGGAAGAAGGCGAGGAGAGAGAGGGAGGGAGGGAAGAGAGAGACGAGGAGAGGAGGGGAGGTGAAGCGTCGACAGAGAGAGGGAGGGAGGGAGGGAGGAGAGAGACGGGAGAGGAGGGGGAGGAAGAGAGGGAGGAGAGGGAGGGAAGAGAGAGACGAGAGAGGAGGGGAGGAGAGGGAGGAGAGAGACGAGGAGACGGAGGGAGGGAAGGTGAAGCGTCGACAGAGAGAGAGGGAGGGAGGGAAGAGAGAGACGAGGAGAGGAGGGGAGAGAGATGAAGAGGAGGGGAAGAGAGAGAGGGAGGGAGGGAAGAGAGAGACGAGGAGAGGAGGGGGAGGTGAAGCGTCGACAGAGAGAGAGGGAGGGAGGGAGGGAGAGAGAGAGACGAGGAGAGGAGGGGGAGGTGAAGCGTCGACAGAGAGAGGGAGGGAGGGAGGAGAGGAGGGGGGGAGAGAGGAGAGGAGAGGAGGAGAGGAGGGGGAGAGGAGAGAGGGAGGGGAGGGAGAGGGAGGGAGAGGAGGAGAGAGAGAGAGAGGAGGGGGTGAAGCGTCGACAGAGAGAGAGGGAGGGAGGGAGGGAAGAGAGGGACGAGGAGAGGAGGGGGATGTGAAGCGTCGACAGAGAGAGAGGGAGGGAGGGAGGAGAGAGACGAGGAGAGGAGGGGGGAGGTGAAGCGTCGACAGAGAGAGAGGGAGGGAGGGAAGAGAGAGACGAGGAGAGGAGGGGGAGGTGAAGCGTCGACAGAGAGAGAGGGAGGGAGGGAAGAGAGAGACGAGGAGAGGAGGGGGGAGGTGAAGCGTCGACAGAGAGAGAGGGAGGGAGGGAAGAGAGAGACGAGGAGAGGAGGGGGAGGTGAAGCGTTGACAGAGAGAGAGGGGAGGGGAGGGAGGAGAGAGACGAGGAGAGGAGGGGGAGGTGAAGCGTCGACAGAGAGAGAGGGAGGGAGGGAAGAGAGAGACGAGGAGAGGAGGGGGAGGTGAAGCGTCGACAGAGAGAGAGGGAGGGAGGGAGGAGAGAGACGAGGAGAGGAGGGGGAGGTGAAGCATCGACAGAGAGAGAGGGAGGGAGGGAGGAGAGAGAGAGACGAGGAGAGGAGGGGGAGGTGAAGCGTCGACAGAGAGAGAGGGAGGGAGGGAAGAGAGAGACGAGGAGAGGAGGGGGAGGTGAAGCGTCGACAGAGAGAGACAGAGAGGGAGGGAGGGAGGGAGGGAGGGAGGGAGGAGAGGGAGGGAGGGAGGGAGGGGGAGGAGGGAGGGAGAGGGGAGGGAGGGAAGAGAGAGACGAGGAGAGGAGGGGGAGGTGAAGCATCGACAGAGAGAGAGGGAGGGAGGGAAGAGAGAGACGAGGAGAGGAGGGGAAGAGAGAGATGAGGAGAGGAGGGGAAGAGAGAGACGAGGAGAGGAGGGGAAGGTGAAGCGTCGACAGAGAGAGAGGTAGGGAGGGAAGAGAGAGACGAGGAGAGGAGGGGAAGAGAGAGATGAGGAGAGGAGGGGAAGAGAGAGATGAGGAGAGGAGGGGAAGAGAGAGACGAGGAGAGGAGGGGGGGGTGAAGCGTCGACAGAGAGAGAGGGAGGGAGGGAAGAGAGAGACGAGGAGAGGAGGGGGGAGGTGAAGCGTCGACAGAGAGAGAGGGAGGGAGAGAGGAGAGAGACGAGGAGAGGAGGGGGGAGGTGAAGCGTCGACAGAGAGAGAGGGAGGGAGAGAGGAGAGAGACGAGGAGAGGAGGGGGAGGTGAAGCGTCGACAGAGAGAGAGGGAGGGAGGGAAGAGAGAGATGAGGAGAGGAGGGGAAGAGAGAGATGAGGAGAGGAGGGGGTGGTGAAGCGTCAACAGAGAGCAGTGGGAAGGATTACAGAGGTGGAGGGAAAGATACAAGATGGAAAGAGGGAGGAAGCTGGGGTGAAGAGAGAAAGGAAGAGTACATTTTGACTGCATGCTGTGAAGATAGAGGTCATGCCTGGATCAATTACCAATGATGAGGGGAGCTGTGTGTGTGTGTGTGTGTGTGTGTGTGTGTGTGTGTGTGTGTGTGTGTGTGTGTGTGTGTGTGTGTGTGTGTGTGTGTGTGTGTGTGTGTGTGTGTGTGTGTGTGTGTGTGTGTGTGTGTGTGTGTGTGTGTGCGTGCTACGAATCCCTTTTGGCCCGGCAGTCTAGGGCGGGTGTGGTATCGAGACCCATAACATAACTCATGCAAAGTGTAATAGTGACAAATTAACGGTGAGAACGAAATAACCAGACAACTAATATCTACCGTCAAAAAATCAGGGTTTATTTGCAAACACACGGTAAAGGAGGGGCAGGAAAAGGGGCTGAGCTGGACCCAAGGAAAGAAACAAATGTCCCAAAATACCCCTAAGCTAGACTACTTCAATACAGCTTACTAACCATAAATACAGTGGGTGGTCCACCCAGTTCTAACTAGTGTTCTTTAGACAATATTTACCTACGGGTAGTGTATGTCCATGGGCGACTTGTCTTGGAACCCCCTTTTCCCACCATCAAACACCATACAAAACAATACTCACAGGTGGGGACAAAGTGACATGTCGTAGCGAAAACAAAACCAGAGATCTACCGAGAGATTTACAGAGATGGAGCTCCAGAGGAAACGACTGAATGGGTTTTTAAACCACGGAAAGGGGATGTGATTGGGTAATGGAAACAGGAGGTGTGTCTTCTGATTGATGACTGCATGGTGACTGATTGGGGAATGATGATTGCCACCTGTGAGGAGGGGAGAAGGAGAGAAAAGAAATACACACACAGGATACCTGTATCCATAACTGTGCGTGTGTGTGTGTGTGTGTGTGTGTGTGTGTGGCCTTGAGAAAAGCCAGCATTTCCCAGTCTGTTGGACATGCTGTAGACAGGTATTGATTTCTGAGAGGAGAATTGAGTCTACCACTACACACACACACACACACACACACACACACACACACACACACACACACACACACACACACACACACACACACACACACACACACACACACACACACACACACACACACACACACACACACACACACACACACACACACACACACACACACACACACACACACAGTTACAGATACAGGTATCCTGTGTGTGTATCCTGCGTGTGTGTATTTCTTTTCTCTCCTTCTCCCCTCTTCACAGGTGGCAATCATCATTCCCCAATCAGTCACCATGCAGTCATCAATCAGAAGACACACCTCCTGAGAGATGGAGTGTGAAGGAAAGAGGTAGAGGGGGATAGAGGGAGAGATGGAGTGTGAAGGAAAGAGGTAGAGGGGATAGAGGGAGAAGAGACTGAGAGAAGGGAGAAGATAAAGGAATGGGAGGAGCTAGAGAGGAAGAGGGAGAGAGAGTTTGAGAGAAGGGTGGAGAAGATAAAGGATTGGGAGGAGCGAGAGAGGAAGAGGGAGAGAGAGACTGAGAGAAGGGTGGAGAAGATAAAGGAATGGGAGGAGCGAGAGAGGAGAAGATAAAGGAATGGGAGACTGAGAGAAGAGGGAGACTGAGAAGATAAAGGAATGGGAGGAGCGAGAGAGGAAGAGGGAGAGAGAGACTGAGAGAAGGGAGGAGAAGATAAAGGAATGGGAGGAGAGAGAGAGAAAGAGGGAGAGAGAGACTGAGAGAAGGGGGAGAAGATAAAGGAATGGGAGGAGCGAGAGAGGAAGAGGGAGAGAGAGACTGAGAGAAGGGAGGAGAAGATAAAGGAATGGGAGGAGCTAGAGAGAGAGAGGGAGACTGAGAGAAGGGTGGAGAAGATAAAGGAATGGGAGGAGAGAGGAAGAGGGAGACTGAGAGAAGAGAAGAGGGAATGACTGAGAGAAGAGAGGACTGAGAGATAAAGGGATGGGAGGAGCGAGAGAGGAAGAGGGAGAGAGAGACTGAGAGAAGGGAGGAGAAGATAAAGGAATGGGAGGAGCTAGAGAGAGAGAGGGAGACTGAGAGAAGGGTGGAGAAGATAAAGGAATGGGAGGAGAGAGAGAGGAAGAGGGAGAGAGAGACTGAGAGAAGGGAGAAGATAAAGGAATGGGAGGAGCGAGAGAGGAAGAGGGAGAGAGAGACTGAGAGAAGGGAGGAGAAGATAAAGGAATGGGAGGAGAGAGAGAGGAAGAGAGAGAGAGAGAAGGGCATCATTCTAATTCAACAGAGGGCAGATCTCAATGTCCCTTCAATATGAACAGATATTCAATTAGATGGAATAATCATCTGACTCTTTGTCACTCACCATCTCTCTCTCTCAATTCAATTCAATTCAAGGGCTTTATTGGCATGGGAAACATGTGTTAATAAGGACGTGGTACCGAGGTGGGAACCACAATCAGCGGAAATGTTAAAGAGCGCCACCTATAGAGGTTGATAAACCTCAAACTTTCATTAAAATTGACATACAATATACTGAATTAAAGCTACACTCGTTGTGAATCTATCCACCAAGTCAGATTTGTAAAATGCTATTCGGCGAAAGCATGAGAAGCTATTATCTGATACCATGCACCCTCAAAATACTGCAACGTCACCTAACAGGACAGATTTTGCGTTAGCCGGCGCAAACCAAAAACGCTGAAATAAAATATAAAACATTCATTACCTTTGACGAGCTTCTTTCTTGGCACTCCTAGATGTCCCATAAACATCATTTAGGGTCTTTTTTCTCTCGATTAAACCGGTCCATATATAGCCTAGATATCGATCTAAGAATACTGTGTGATAAACGGAAAAAATAGCGTTTCATAACGTAACGTCATTTTTTAAAATTCAAAAAGTTGACGATAAACTTTCACAAAAACTTCGAAATACTTTTGTAATGCAACTTTAGGTATTAGTACACGTTAATAAGCGATAAAATTCATCAGGAGGCGATGTAAATTCATTAGCTGTCCGTGTATAAAACATGTCCATAGAGAGCTCGATCAAAACATCCGGTCGGAGACCGGAGGGAATGAGTTCCCTTGAACCGAACCAAGAATAAATTGCGAATCAAATGACAAGACTCTAGACAACGTGTGGAAGCTGTAGGGACTGCAACGTCTGCCTACTTTAATTCGGTTCACTTTGAACAATTCCTTGAAGTCGCGGATGGATATTTTTTTCCATTTTCAGTGATCATATTTTCATGCACTTTTCGATGAAACGCACGTTCTGTTATAGTCACAGCCGTGATTTAACCAGTTTTAGAAACGTCTGAGTGTTTTCTATCCACACATACTAATCATATGCATATACTATATTCCTGGCATGAATAGCAGGGCACTGAAATGTTGCGCGATTTTTAACAAAAAGCTGCGAAAAGCTGCTTGAATTCTCTACTTCCTTATTAACATTGCCAAAGCAAGTGAGGTAGACAACATATGAAGTGAAATAAACAATAGAAATTAACAGTAAACATTACACATACAGAAGTTTCAAAACAACAAAGACACCACAAATGTCATATTATATATATATACAGTGTTTTAACAATGTACAAATGGTAAAGGACACAAAATAAAATGAATAAGCATAGATATGGGTTGTATTTACAATGGTGTTTGTTCTTCACTGGTTGACCTTTTCTCATGGCAACAGGTCACAAATCTTGCTGCTGTGATGGCACACTGGAATTTCACCCAGTAGATATGGGAGTTTATCAAAATTGGATTTGTTTTCGAATTCTTTGTGGATCTGTGTAATCTGAGGGAAATATGTCTCTCTAATATGGTCATACTTTGGACAGGAGGTTAGGAAGTGCAGCTCAGTTTCCACCTCATTTTGTGGGCAGTGAGCACATAGCCTGTCTTCTCTTGAGAGCCATGTCTGCCTACAGCGGCCTTTCTCAATAGCAAGGCTATACTCACTGAGTCTAAACATAGGCAAAGCTTTCCTTAAGTTTGGGTCAGTCACAGTGGTCAGGTATTCTGCCACTGTGTACTCTCTGTTTAGGGACAAATAGCATTCTAGTTTGCTCTGTTTTTTTGTTAATTCTTTCCAATGTGTCAAGTAATTATCTTTTTGTTTTCTCATGATTTGGTTGGGTCTAATTGTGCTGTTGTCCTGGGGCTCTGTGGGGTGTGTTTGTGAACAGAGCCCCAGGACCAGCTTGCTTAGGGGACTCTTCTCCAGGTTCATCTCTCTGTAGGTGATGGCTTTGTTATGGAAGGTTTGGGAATCGCTTCCTTTTAGGAGGTTGTAGAATTTAACGGCTCTTTTCTGGATTTTGATCATTAGTGGGTATCGGCCTAATTCTGCTCTGCATGCATTATTTGATGTTCTACGTTGTACACGGAGGATATTTTTGAAGAATTCTGCGTGCAGAGTCTCAATTTGGTGTTTGTCCCATTTTGTGAAGTCTTGGATGGTGAGCGGACCCCAGACCTCACAACCATAAAGGGCAATGGGCTCTATGACTGATTCAAGTATTTTTAGCCAGATCCTAATTGGTATGTTGCATTTTATGTTCCTTTTGATGGCATAGAATGCCCTTCTTGCCTTGTCTCTCAGATCGTTCACAGCTTTGTGGAAGTTACCTGTGGCGCTGATGTTTAGGCCAAGGTATGTATAGTTTTTTGTGTGCTCTAGGGCAACAGTGTCTAGATGGAATTTGTATTTGTGGTCCCGGTGACTGGACCATCTCTCTCTCTCTCTCTCTCTCTCTCTCTCTCTCTCTCTCTCTCTCTCTCTCTCTCTCTCTACTCTCTCTCTCTCGCTCTCTCTCTCTCTCTACTCTCTCTCTCTCGCTCTCTTTCACACACACTCTCTTTCACACATGTGAGTGGCTCATTGATACTGTCTGAGATCTATTCACTGAGGGACACATTTAATCAAAGCCTCAATCTGGGTTTTGGGGATGTGTCAAAAACATGATTCTGTCCTGACAGAGAGCAAGTTCGGATTCCTGTACCCAAGAGTAAAACACTACCTTTACCTCTACAGCTGACACCTGTGTGTGTGTGTGTGTGTGTGTGTGTGTGTGTGTGTGTGTGTGTGTGTGTGTGTGTGTGTGTGTGTGCGTGTGCGTGTGCGTGTGCGTGTGCGTGTGCGTGTGCGTGTGTGTGTGTGTGTGTGTGTGTGTGTGTGTGTGTGTGTGTGTGTGTGTGTGTGTGTGTGTGTGTTAGCATCCCCAGGGATTTGAGTTTGTGGCTGATTATACATATCTACCCTCTCCCGCTCTCTCTCTCCCACTCACTCACTCACTCATTCACTCATTCTCTCTCCCGCTCTATCTCTCTCTCTCCCCCTCTCGCTCCCTCTCAATTGAATTCTATTTCTCTCTCTTCCTCGTTCCCTCCATCCCTCGTGTCCCAGCTCAGCAGATTTGAACCCTGGCTACTCTCTATCTCCTCTCTGTCAGCCTCTACTCCCTCCCTCTCTCTTCATTCTATCTCCTCTCTGTCAGCCTCCACTCCCTCTCTCTCTCTTCATTCCATCTCCTCTCTGTCAGCCTCTACTCCCTCTCTCTCTCTCTCTTCATTCCATGTCCTCTCTGTCAGCCTCTACTCCCTCTCTCTCTCTCTCTTCATTCCATGTCCTCTCTGTCAGCCTCTACTCCCTCTCTCTCTTCATTCCATCTCCTCTCTGTCAGCCTCTACTCCCTCTCTCTCGCTTCATTCCATCTCCTCTATGTCAGCCTCTACTCCCTCTTTCTCTCTTCATTCTATCTCCTCTCTGTCCGCCTCTACTCCCTCTCTCTCTCTTCATTCTATCTCCTCTCTGTCAGCCTCCACTCCCTCTCTCTCTCTTCATTCCATCTCCTCTCTGGCAGCCTCTACTCCCTCTTTCTCTCTTCATTCCATCTCCTCTCTGTCAGCCTCTAATCCCTCTTTCTCTCTTCATTCTCTCCTCTCTGTCAGCCTCTACTCCCTCTCTCTCTCTCTCTCTTCATTCCATCTCCTCTCTGGCAGCCTCTACTCCCTCTCTCTCTCTCTTCATTATATCTCCTCTCTGTCAGTCTCTACTCCCTCTCTCTCTCTTCATTCTATCTCCTCTCTGTCAGCCTCCACTCCCTCTCTCTCTCTTCATTCCATCTCCTCTCTGTCAGCCTCTACTCCCTCTCTCTCTCTCTCTCTCTCTTCATTCCATGTCCTCTCTGTCAGCCTCTACTCCCTCTCTCTCTCTCTCTTCATTCTATCTCCTCTCTGTCAGCCTCTACTCCCTCTCTCTCTCTCTTCATTCTATCTCCTCTCTGTCAGTCTCTACTCCCTCTCTCTCTCTCTTCACTCTATCTCCTCTCTGTCAGCCTCTACTCTCTCTCTCTCTCTTCATTCTATCTCCTCTCTGTCATCCTCTACTCTCTCTCTTCATTCTATCTCCTCTCTGTCAGCCTCCACTCCCTCTCTCTCTCTTCATTTCATCTCCTCTCTGGCAGCCTCTACTCCCTCTTTCTCTCTTCATTCCATCTCCTCTCTGTCAGCCTCTAAAGCCTCTCTCTCTCTCTCTCTCTCTCTCTCTCTCTCTCTCTCTCTCTCTCTCTCTCTCTCTCTCTCTCTTCATTCTATCTCCTCTCTGTCAGCCTCTACTCCCTCTCTCTCTCTTCACTCTATCTCCTCTCTGTCAGCCTCTACTCCCCTCTCTCTCTCTCTCTCTCTTCATTCTATCTCCTCTCTGTCAGCCTCTACTCCCTCCCTCTGTCTTAATTCTATCTCCTCTCTGTCAGCCTCTACCCTCTCTCTCTTCATTCTATCTCCTCTCTCTCAGCCTCTACTCCCTCTCTCTCTCTCTTCATTCTATCTCCTCTCTGTCAGCCTCTACTCCCTCACACTCTCTTCACTCTATCTCCTCTCTGTCAGCCTCTACTCCCCTCTCTCTCTCTCTCTCTTCATTCTATCTCCTCTCTGTCAGCCTCTACTCCCTCCCTCTCACTTAATTCTATCTCCTCTCTGTCAGCCTCTACGCCCTCCCTCTCTCTTCATTCTATTTCCTCTCTGTCATCCTCTACTCTCTCTCTCTTTATTCTATCTCCTCTCTGTCAGCCTCTACTCCCTCTCTCTCTCTCTTCATTCTATCTCCTCTCTGTCAGCCTCTACTCCCTCTCTCTCTCTCTTCATTCTATCTCCTCTCTGTCAGCCTCTACTATCACTCTCTTTATTCTATCTCCTCTCTGTCAGCCTCTACTCCCTCTCTCTCTCTCTTCATTCTATCTCCTCTCTGTCAGCCTCTACTCCCTCTCTCTCTCTCTCTCTTCATTCTATCTCCTCTCTGTCAGCCTCTACTCCCTCTCTCTCTCTCTCTCTTCATTCTATCTCCTCTCTGTCAGCCTCTACTCCCTCCCTCTCTCTTCATTCTATCGCCTCTCTTTCAGCCTCTACTCCCTCTCTCTCTCTCTTCATTCTATCTCCTCTCTGTTATCCTCTCCTCCCTCCCTCTCTTCATTATATCTCCTCTCTTTCAGTCTCTACTCTCTCGCTCTCTCTTCATTCTATCTCCTCTCTGCTTTTCTGCAGGAGAGTGTCAGTCACACTGCTCTCTCTCTGTCTATGCCTGCTTCCATAGGCTAGAAATGATTCATGACTCCCTCTCTCTCCTCTGTGTACATGTTTGACTCTTATTCCCCTCTTCCTTCCAGTGCAGTTTGATTTTAAAATCTCCCCTCCTCTCCTCTCCTCTCCTCCCCTCTCCTCTCCTTCTCTCCTCCTCTCCTCTCCTGTTCTTCTCTCCTCTCCTCTCCTTCTCTCCTCTCCTCTCCTTCTCTCCTCTCCTTCTCTCCTCTCCTGTTCTTTTCTCCTCTCCTTCTCTCCTCTACTCTCCTTCTCTCCTTCGCTCCTCCACTCTCCTTCTCTCCTCTCCTTCTCTCCTCTCCTTTCCTGTTCTTCTTCTCTCCTCTCCTTCTCTCCTCTCCTGTTCTTTTCTCCTCTCCTTCTCTCCTCTACTCTCCTTCTCTCCTTCGCTCCTCCACTCTCCTTCTCTCCTCTCCTTCTCTCCTCCTCTCCTTTCCTGTTCTTCTTCTCTCCTCTCCTTCTCTCCTCTACTTCTCTTCTCTCCTTCGCTCCTCTACTCTCCTTCTCTCCTCTCCTTCTCTCCTCTCCTGTTCTTCTCTCCTCTCCTTCTCTCCTCTCCTTCTCTCCTTCGCTCATCTACTCTCCTTCTCTCCTCTCCTTCTCTCCTCTCCTCTACTTCTCTCCTCTCCTTCTCTCCTCTACTCACCTTCTCTCATTTTCTCTCCCCTTCTTCTACTGGCGGACACTGTGTGTGTTGATCAACTAAATATCAAATACAAACGCTTGGCTCATTAAGGGAACATGCTCTAATCATACAACTACACACACAAATGCTCACACACACACGCACGCATACACACATGCACATACAAGTGCAAGAAGAATCACAGAGCATCCTTTTATCTGAGATGTGAAATGATCCCTCATCAGATTACTGTAGGCCATCTCTCTCTGCTCTCTCTCTCTATCTTTCTTTCTCTCGCTCTCTCTCTCTCTGCTCTCGCTCTCATCTTTCTTTCCCTCTCTCATTCTCCCTCTCTCTCTCTCCCCCTCTCTCTCTCTCGTTCTCGTTCTCTCTCTCTCTCTCTCTCTTTCTCTCTCTCTCTCTCTCTCCCCCTCTCTCTCTCTCGTTCTCGTTCTCTCTCTCTCTCTCTCTCTTTCTCTCTCTCTCTCTCTCTCTCCTCCCCCTCTCTCTCTCGTTCTCGTTCTCTCTCTCTCTCCCCCTCTCTCTCTCTCGTTCTCGTTCTCTCTCTCTCTCTCTCTCTTTCTCTCTCTCTCTCTCCCCCCCTCTCTCTCTCTCGTTCTCGTTCTCTCTCTCTCTCTCTCTCTCTCTCTCTCTCTCTCTCTCTCTCTCTCTCTCTCTCTCTCTCTCTCTCTCTCTCTCTCTCTCTCTCTCTCTCTCTCTCTCTCTCTCTCTCTCTCTCTCTCTCTCTCTCTCTCTCTCTCTCTCTCTCTCTCTCTCTCTCTCTCTCTCTCCCTCTCTCTCTCTCTCCCCTCTCTCTCTCTCGTTCTCTTCTCTCTCTCTCTCTCTCTCTCTCTCTCTCTCTCTCTCTCTCTCTCTCTCTCTCTCTCTCTCTCTCTCTCTCTCTCTCTCTCTCTCTCTCTCTCTCTCTCTCTCTCTCTCTCTCTCTCTCATTCTCTCTCTCTCTCTCTCTCCCTCTGTGCTCTCACTACATTTGCATCCATGGCTCCCTGGTGCAACAACCCTTTACCACTCTATTTCCTCCCTCTCTCCTTTCCTCACACTGTATAAATATAGTTCCCTTGAAGCGTTTTATGATTTTTTTTCTTCCTCTCAGAACTGCAAGAGTACTGGAGGGAACGATGTGATGTAACGAGAAAAAGAGTGAGAAGGGGAGAGAGAGTGTAAGAGAACAGAGGATGGGAGGGAGGTGTGTATCTTCTCCCCTCATATACATAAGAGAGAGGGATAGAAAGGAAAAGGAGGAGAAGAGGACTGAAAGAGGAGGCATTAATAAAGGAAAAGAGGAGATTAGGGAGGGATGGAGAGGAAGCGTGAATGAGTGATGGAGAGATGGAGAGGAAGGGAGACGTTGGAGCAGCATTTAATAATTGAATAATAATCTCCCTGGAGACGTGACCTAGAACTGAGAGAGTGATAGGAAGAGAGAGAGTGAGTGAGAGAGGGGAGAAAAGGGGAGAAAAAAACATTGAAGAGAATGGAAAGAATGAAAGAGTGATGGAGAGAGAGAGATGGAGGGGAGAGAGATGTAGAGAGGTGAAATAGAAGTGAGATGGAGAGAAGTGAAGAACTTATTTATTTTATCTTGTGTCCTTTAACCATTTGTACATTGTTAAAACACTGTATACATATATATATATAATATGACATTTGTAATGTCTTTGTTTTGAAACTTCTGTTTACTGTTAATTTTTATTGTTTATTTCACTTTATATATTATCTACCTCACTTGCTTTGGCAATGTTAACACATGTTTCGCATGCCAATAAAACCTTGAATTTAATTGACATTATTTGAATTGAGAAGGAGGGGAGAGTGATGGAGGTGAAATAGAAGCGAGATGGAGAGGAGGGGAGAGTGATGGAGAGATGGAGGGGAGAGTGATGGAGAGATGGAGGGGAGAGTGATGGAGAGATGGAGGGGAGAGTGATGGAGAGATGGAGGGGAGAGTGATGGAGAGATGGAGGGGAGAGTGGTGGAGAGATGGAGGGGAGAGTGATGGAGAGATGGAGGGGAGAGTGATGGAGAGATGGAGGGAGAGTGATGGAGAGATGGAGGGGAGAGTGATGGAGAGATGGAGGGGAGAGTGGTGGAGAGATGGAGGGGAGAGTGATGGAGAGATGGAGGGAGAGTGATGGAGAGATGGAGGGGAGAGTGGTGGAGAGATGGAGGGGAGAGTGATGGAGAGATGGAGGGGAGAGTGATGGAGAGATGGAGGGGAGAGTGATGGAGGTGAAATAGATGGAGAGGAGAGATGGAGAGGAGGAGAGAGAGGTGGAGAGATGGAGGGAGAGTGATGGAGGTGAAATAGAAGCGAGATGGAGAGGAGGGGAGAGTGGTGGAGAGATGGAGGGGAGAGTGATGGAGAGATGGAGGGGAGAGTGATGGAGGTGAAATAGAAGCGAGATGGAGAGGGGGAGAGTGGTGGAGAGATGGAGGGAGAGTGATGGAGAGATGGAGGGGAGTGATGGAGAGATGGAGGGGAGAGTGGTGGAGGTGAAATAGAAGCGAGATGGAGAGGAGGGGAGAGTGGTGGAGAGATGGAGGGAGAGTGATGGAGAGATGGAGGGAGAGTGATGGAGGTGAAATAGAAGCGAGATGGAGAGGAGGGGAGAGTGGTGGAGAGATGGAGGGGAGAGTGATGGAGAGATGGAGGGGAGAGTGATGGAGGTGAAATAGAAGCGAGATGGAGAGGAGGGGAGAGTGGTGGAGAGATGGAGGGGAGAGTGATGGAGAGATGGAGGGGAGAGTGATGGAGGTGAAATAGAAGCGAGATGGAGAGGGGGGAGAGTGGTGGAGAGATGGAGGGGAGAGTGATGGAGAGATGGAGGGGAGAGTGATGGAGAGATGGAGGGGAGAGTGGTGGAGGTGAAATAGAAGCGAGATGGAGAGGAGGGGAGAGTGATGGAGAGATGGAGGGGAGAGTGATGGAGAGATGGAGGGGAGAGTGATGGAGGTGAAATAGAAGCGAGATGGAGAGGAGGGGAGAGTGATGGAGAGATGGAGAGATGGAGGGGAGAGTGGTGGAGAGATGGAGGGGAGAGTGGTGGAGAGATGGAGGGGAGAGTGATGGAGAGATGGAGGGAGAGTGATGGAGAGATGGAGGGAGAGTGGTGGAGAGATGGAGGGGAGAGTGATGGAGAGATGGAGGGGAGAGTGATGGAGAGATGGAGGGGAGAGTGGTGGAGAGATGGAGGGGAGAGTGATGGAGAGATGGAGGGGAGAGTGATGGAGAGATGGAGGGGAGAGTGATGGAGGTGAAATAGAAGCGAGATGGAGAGGAGGGGAGAGTGGTGGAGAGATGGAGGGGAGAGTGATGGAGAGATGGAGGGGAGAGTGATGGAGGTGAAATAGAAGCGAGATGGAGAGGAGGGGAGAGTGGTGGAGAGATGGAGGGGAGAGTGATGGAGAGATGGAGGGAGAGTGATGGAGGTGAAATAGAAGCGAGATGGAGAGGAGGGGAGAGTGGTGGAGAGATGGAGGGGAGAGTGATGGAGAGATGGAGGGAGAGTGATGGAGGTGAAATAGAAGCGAGATGGAGAGGAGGGGAGAGTGGTGGAGAGATGGAGGGGAGAGTGATGGAGAGATGGAGGGGAGAGTGATGGAGGTGAAATAGAAGCGAGATGGAGAGGGGGAGAGTGGTGGAGAGATGGAGGGGAGAGTGATGGAGAGATGGAGGGAGAGTGATGGAGAGATGGAGGGGAGAGTGGTGGAGGTGAAATAGAAGCGAGATGGAGAGGAGGGGAGAGTGATGGAGAGATGGAGGGAGAGTGATGGAGAGATGGAGGGGAGAGTGATGGAGGTGAAATAGAAGCGAGATGGAGAGGAGGGGAGAGTGATGGAGAGATGGAGAGATGGAGGGAGAGTGGTGGAGAGATGGAGGGGAGAGTGGTGGAGAGATGGAGGGGAGAGTGATGGAGAGATGGAGGGGAGAGTGGTGGAGGTGAAATAGAAGCAAGATGGAGAGGAGGGGAGAGTGATGGAGAGATGGAGGGGAGGGGAGTGGTGGAGAGATGGAGGGGAGATTGATGGAGAGATGGAGGGGAGAGTGATGGAGAGATGGAGGGGAGAGATGATGGAGAGATGGAGGGGAGAGTGATGGAGAGATGGAGGGGAGAGTAATGGAGAGAAGGAGGGGAGATTAATGGAGAGATGGAGGGGAGAGTAATGGAGAGAAGGAGGGGAGAGTAATGGAGAGATGGAGGGGAGAGTAATGGAGAGATGGAGGGGAGAGTAATGGATAGATGGAGGGGAGAGTAATGGAGAGAAGGAGGGGAGAGTAATGGAGAGAAGGAGGGGAGAGTAATGGAGAGATGGAGGGGAGAGTAATGGAGAGAGGTGAAATAGAAGCGAGATGGAGAGAAGGAGGGCCAGAGGGGAGCTGGAGATTGCAGTGTCACTCTGCTGACCCCTTGTGAATTCATATGGCCTTTATGTGTTTCTCTGTGCGTGTGTGTTTCTGTGTGTGTATGTGTGTGTTTCTGTGTGTGTGTGGTTCTCTGTGTGTGTGTGTGTGTGTGTGTGTGTGTGTGTGTGTGTGTGTGTGTGTGTGTGTGTGTGTGTGTGTGTGTGTGTGTGTGTGTGTGTGTGTGTGTGTGTGTGTGTGTGTGTGTGTGTGTGTGTGTGTGTGTGTGTGTGTGTGTGTGTGTGTGTGTGTGTGTGTTCTGTGTGTGTGTGTGTTTCCGTGTGTGTGTGTTTCCGTGTGTGTGTGTTTCCGTGTGTGTGTGTTTCCGTGTGTGTGTGTTTCTCTGTGTGTGTGTGTTTCTCTGTGTGTGTGTGTTTCTGTGTTGCTGTGTGTGTGTGTGTGTGTGTGTGTGTGTGTGTGTGTGTGTGTGTGTGTGTGTGTGTGTGTGTGTGTGTGTGTGTGTGTGTGTGTGTGTGTGTGTGTGTGTGTGTGTGTGTGTGTGTGTGTGTGTGTGTGTGTGTGTGTGTGTGTGTGTGCAGCTTCTCACACAGACAGGGAGGGGCTTGTTTTTGAGCTGAGGAGAAAAATAAGAGCTTTTCATGTCAGGGAAGAATCCATCTCCTCCTGTCACACACACACACACGCACACACACACACACACACACACACACACACACACACACACACACACACACACACACACACACACACACACACACACACACACACACACACACACACACACACACACACACACACACACACCGCCCACCTCTCCCTGTCAGCCAGAGTCTTTTTAGGGGTGATGCTGATATATGAGCTTGGGGAACGTCGTTTGAACGTTGACATGTGATGTGTGTGCGACGTTGTGTTAACGTTGATATACGAGCTGTGGGTATATAGGGGCAAGTGGTGTGTGTGTGTGTGGGGGGGGGATCCAGAGCTCATCTGGCAATTTGACCCTGGGGTCCTTGAGTCTGGCTCTGTTCCTCTTCAATACCTCTCTCTCCTCACATACTCTCTCTGTACCTCAATCTCTCTACACACACTCAATTCAATTCAATATCAATTCAATACCTCTCTCTACACACACTCAATTCAATTCAATATCAATTCAATACCTCTCTCTACACACTCAATTCAATTCAATATCAATTCAATACCTCTCTCTACACACACTCAATTCAATTCAATATCAATTCAATACCTCTCTCTACACACACTCAATTCAATTCACCATCAATTCAATACCTCTCTCTACACACACTCAATTCAATTCATAATCAATTCAATACCTCTCTCTACACACACTCAATTCAATTCATAATCAATTCAATACCTCTCTCTACACACACTCAATTCAATTCATAATCAATTCAATACCTCTCTCTACACACACTCAATTCAATTCATAATCAATTCAATACCTCTCTCTACACACACTCAATTCAATTCATAATCAATTCAATACCTCTCTCTACACACACTCAATTCTATTTCACTTTCAATTCAAGGGCTTTATTGGCATGAGAAACATGTGTTTACATAACATTGCCAAAGCAAGTGAAGTAGATAGTAAACAAACGTGAAATAAACAATAAAAATGAACAGCAAACATTACACATACAGAAGAATGAATACATTTCCAATGTCATATTATATATATATATATACAGTGTTTTAACAATGTACAAATGGTTAAAGTACAAAAGATAAAATAAATAAGCATAAATATGGGTTGTATTTACAATGGTGTTTGTTCTTCACTGGTTGCCCTTTTCTCGTGGCAACAGGTCACAAATCTTGCTGCTGTGATGGCACACTGTGGAATTTCACCCAGTAGATATGGGAGTTTATCAGAATTAGGTTTGTTTTTGAATTCTTTGTTGATCTGTGTAATCTGAGGGAAATATGTCTCTAATATGGTCATACATTGGACAGGAGGTTAGGAAGTGCAGCTCAGTTTCCACCTCATTTTGTGGGCAGTGAGCACATAGCCTGTCTTCTCTTGAGAGCCATGTCTGTCTACGGCGGCCTTTCTCAATTGCAAGGCTATACTCACTGAGTCTGTACATAGTCAAAGCTTTCCTTAATTTTGGGTCAGTCACAGTGGTCAGGTATTCTGCCACTGTGTACTCTCTGTTTAGGGTCAAATAGCATTCTAGTTTGCTCTGTGTTTTTGTTAATTCTTTCCATTGTATCAAGTAATTATCTTTTTGTTTTCTCGTGATTTGGTTGGGTCTAATTGTGCTGCTGTCCTGGGGCTCTGTAGGGTGTGTTTGTGTTTGTGAACAGAGCCCCAGGACCAGCTTGCTTAGGGGACTCTTCTCCAGGTTCATCCCTCTGTAGGTGATGGCTTTGTTATGGAAGGTTTGGGAATCGCTTCTTTTTAGGTGGTTATAGAATTTAACGGCTCTTTTCTGGATTTTGATCATTAGTGGGTATCGGCCTAATTCTGCTCTGCATGCATTATTTGGTGTTCTACATTGTACATAACCTCCCTCTCTCTCCACACACTCTCTCTCCCTCTCCCTCTCCACACACTCTCTCTCCCTCTCTCTCCCTCTCTCTCTCCCTCTCTCTCTCCCTACACATACTCTCTCTCCACATACTCTCTCTCCCTCTCTCTCCACACACTCTCTCTCCCTTTCTCTCTCCCTACACATACTCTCTCTCCCTCTCTCTCCACATACTCTCTCTCCCTCTCTCTCCACACACTCTCTCTCCCTCTCTCTCTCCCTTTCTCTCTCCCTACACATACTCTCTCTCCCTCTCTCTCCACATACTCTCTCTCCCTCTCTCTCCCTACACATACTCTCTCTCCCTCTCTCTCCACATACTCTCTCTCCCTCTCTCTCCCTACACATACTCTCTCTCCCTCTCTCTCCACACACTCTCTCTCCCTTTCTCTCTCCCTACACATACTCTCTCTCCCTCTCTCTCCACATACTCTCTCTCCCTCTCTCTCCACACACTCTCTCTCCCTCTCTCTCCCCTTTCTCTCTCCCTACACATACTCTCTCTCCCTCCTCTCTCTCCACATACTCTCTCTCCCTCTCTCTCTCTCCCACATACTCTCTCCCCTTTCTCTCTCTCCACATACTCTCTCTCCCTCTCTCTCCCTACACATACTCTCTCTCCCTCTCTCTCCACATACTCTCTCTCCCTCTCTCTCTCCCTCTCTCCCTCCCTACACATACTCTCTCTCCCTCTCTCTCCACACACTCTCTCTCCCTCTCTCTCTCCCTTTCTCTCTCCCTACACATACTCTCTCTCCCTCTCTCTCCACATACTCTCTCTCCCTCTCTCTCCCTACACATACTCTCTCTCCTCTCTCTCCACATACTCTCTCTCCCTCACTCTCCACATACTCTCTCTCCCTCACTCTCCACATACTCTCTCTCCTCCCTTTCTCTCTCCACATACTCTCTCTCCCTCTCTCTCCACATACTCTCTCTCCCTCTCTCTCCACATACTCTCTCTCCCTCACTCTCCACATACTCTCTCTCCCTCACTCTCCACATACTCTCTCTCCCTCTCTCTCCACATACTCTCTCCCTCTCTCTCCACATACTCTCTCTCCCTCTCTCTCCCTGCACATACTCTCTCTCCCTCTCTCTCTCCCTCTCTCTCCACATACTCTCTCTCCTTCTCTCTCTCCACACACTCTCTCTCCCTCTCTCTCCCTACACATACTCTCTCTCCCTCTCTCTCTCCCTCTCTCTCCACATACTCTCTCTCCTTCTCTCTCTCCACACACTCTCTCTCCCTCTCTCTCTCCCTACACATACTCTCTCTCCCTCTCTCTCCACACACTCTCTCTCCCTCTCTCTTTCCCTCTCTCTCCCTACACATACTCTCTCTCCCTCTCTCTACACACACTCTCTCTCCCTCTCTCTCTCCCTACACATACTCTCTCTCCCTCTCTCTCTCCCTCTCTCTCCCTCCCATTTCTCTCTCCCTCCACACACTCTCTCTCTCTCCTTTCTCTCTCCCTACACATACCACATACTCTCTCTCCCTACACATACTCTCTCTCCCTCTCTCTCTCCCTCTCTCTCTCCCTCTCTCTCTCCCTTTCTCTCTCCCTACACATACTCTCTCTCCCTTTCTCTCTCCCTACACATACCACATACTCTCTCTCCCTACACATACTCTCTATCTCTCTCCACATACTCTCTATCTCTCTCCACATACTCTCTCTCTCCCTCTCTCTCTCTCTCCCTCTCTCTACACACACTCTCTCTCCCTCTCTCTCTCCCTCTCTCTCTCCCTACACATACTCTCTCTCCCTCTCTCTACCCATACTCTCTCTCTCCCTCTCTCTCTACCCTTTCTCTCTCCCTACACATACTCTCTCTCCCTCTCTCTCTCCCTCTCTCTCCCCTCTCTCTCTCCCTTTCTCTCTCCCTACACATACTCTCTCTCCCTTTCTCTCTCCCTACACATACCACATACTCTCTCTCCCTTTCTCTCTCCCTACACATACCACATACTCTCTCTCCCTACACATACCACATACTCTCTCTCCCTACACATACTCTATCTCTCCCTACTCTCTCTCTCTCACACTTTCTCTCCCTCTCTCTCTCCCTCTCTCTCTCCCTACACATACTCTCTCTCCCTCTCTCTCTCCCTTTCTCTCTCCCTACACATACTCTCTCTCCCTCTCTCTCCACATACTCTCTCTCCCTCTCTCTCTCCTTTCTCTCTCCCTCTCTCTCCCTCTCTCTCTCCCTTTCTCTCTCCCTACACATACTCTCTCTCCCTCTCTCTCTCCCTCTCTCTCTCCCTCTCTCTCTCCCTTTCTCTTTCCCTACACATACTCTCTCTCCCTCTCTCTCCACATACTCTCTCTCCCTCTCTCTCCCTCTCTCTCCCTTTCTCTCTCCCTACACATACTCTCTCTCCCTCTCTCTCCACACACTCTCTCTCCCTCTCTCTCTCTCTCCCTCTCTCTCTCCCTACACATACTCTCTCTCCCTCTCTCTCCACACACTCTCTCTCCCTCTCTCTCCCTCTCTCTCTCCCTACACATACTCTCTCTCCCTCTCTCTCTCCCTTTCTCTCTCCCTTCTCTCCCAGGGAAAATGCAGAGCTCCAAATTCAAATACATTTCTATAAAAATCAAACTTTCATTAAATTATACATGCAAGATAGCACATTAACGCTACACTCGTTGTGAATCCAGCCTCATGTCAGATTTCAAAAAGGCTTTTCGGCGAAAGCATAAGATGATGATAGCACAACAGTAAACAATGAGAGAGTAGCGTATTTCAACTCTGCAGGCGCGTCACAAAACGCAGAAATAAAATATAAATCACGCCTTACCTTTGACAAGCTTCTTTTGTTGGCACTCCAATATGTCACATAAACATCTCAAATGGTCCTTTTGTTTGATTAATTCCGTCGATATATATCCAAAATGTCCATTTATTTGGCGCGTTTGATCCAGAAAAACACCGCTTCCAACTTATGCAACGTCGCTACAAAATATCTTAAAAGTTACCTGTAAACTTTGCCAAAACATTTCAAACTACTTTTGTAATACAACTTTAGGTATTTCTAAACGTATATATCGATCAAATTGAAGACGGGATGATCTGTGTTCAATACAGGAGCAAAACAAACTGACGCTACTTTTCTGGTTACGAGCCTCTATCAAAAGGTACACATGAAGTGACGTTCGTTCTGAGCTATGGTACTTCTTCATTAAACAAAGGAAAAACCTCAACCAATTTCTACAAACTGGTGACATCCAGTGGAAGCGGTAGGAAAGTTCTGCAAGAAAGTTGATTAGAATTCTGGATTCCCCATGAAAACATATTGAAAAGACAGACTTAAAAATAATAAGTCCTCAGGGTTTCGCCTGCTAAATAAGTTATGTTATACTCAGACATAGACATGATTCAAACAGTTTTAAAAACTTCAGAGTGTTTTCTATCCAATACTAATAATAGTATGCATATATTAGGATCTGGGACAGAGTAGGAGGCAGTTCAGTTTGGGAACGCTATTTATCCAAAAGGGAAAATGCTGCCCCCTACCCAAAACAGGTTAACAGGGTGTGACTTGTCGGGAGGCAGGACTCTGTAACAGGTTGTGATTGGTCAGGAGGCAGGACTGTGTGTAACAGGGTGTGATTGGTCAGGAGGCAAGACTGTGTAACAGGGAATGATTGGTTATGAGGATAGAGAGTGAAGAGTGTGTCTCTGGTTATAAACATGACACTTACATTTACATTTACATTTAAGTCATTTAGCAGACGCTCTTATCCAGAGCGACTTACAAATTGGTGCATTCACCTTATGACATCCAGTGCTTCACTTGACTCTGACTTGACAACAGAATCCTGCAGTGACAGCCCTGCCCAGAGTCAGCTTGGGGAGATACACATACTGATTAATTGATTGGTTAATTGAATGATTGGTTGGCTGATTGGTTGGTTAATCAGCTGGTTCATTTAATGATTGGTTGGTTGATTGATAGATTTACATACTGATTAATTGATTAGATGATTGCTCCTAACGCGCCACCTCTCCTCTGCTGTGTCTCTCCAGTCTGCGTAGGGAGGGCTACACGGTGCAGGTGAATGTGAACGACTACCTGGACATCTACTGTCCCCACTACAATGACAGCCAGCGCGTGGTGGGCACCGGGGAGCAGTACATCCTCTACATGGTCAGCTACCGTGGTTACAGGACCTGTGACCCCCAGCTGGGCTTCAAGAGGTGGGAGTGTAACCGCCCCTACACGCACCAATCAAATTCTCAGTGAGTATACTACTATACTACTTCCACTACCACGTGGGGCAGAGTATTACTACATCTGTGGGCAGAGAAGTTCCAACGCTACAGCGCCTTCTCCCTGGGCTATCTGTGAGTAGTTCCACGTGGGTCAGGAGTATTACTACATCTGTGAGTATACTACTATACTACTACCAATACCACGTGGGTCAGGAGTATTACTACATCTGTGAGTATACTACTATACTACTACTACCACGTGGGCCAGGAGTATTACTACATCTGTGAGTATACTCCTATACTAATATCATACTACCACCACTACCACGTGGGCCAGGAGTATTACTACATCTGGGAGTATACTACTATACTAATATCATACTACCACCACTACCACGTGGGCCAGGAGTATTACTACATCTGGGAGTATACTACTATACTACTACTACCACGTGGGCCAGGAGTATTACTACATCTGTGAGTATACTCCTATACTAATATCATACTACCACCACTACCACGTGGGCCAGGAGTATTACTACATCTGGGAGTATACTACTATACTATTCTAATCTCATACTACTACCGCTACCACGCGGGCCAGGAGTATTACTACATCTGTGAGTATACTACAATCATACTACTACCACGTGGGTCATGGGTATTACTATATCTGTGAGTATACCGCTATACTACTATCATACTACTACCACTACCATGCAGGCCAGGAGTATTACTACATATGTGAGTATACTACATTTACATTTAAGTCATTTAGCAGACGCTCTTATCCAGAGCGACTTACAAATTGGTGCATTCACCTTATGACATCCAGTGGAACAGTCACTTTACAATAGTTCATCTAAATCTTAAAGGGGGGGTGAGAAGGATTACTTATCCTATCCTAGGTATTCTTTAAATAGGTGGGGTTTCAGGTGTCTCCGGAAGGTGGTGATTGACTCCGCTGTCCTGGCGTCGTGAGGGAGTTTGTTCCACCATTGGGGGGCCAGAGCAGCGAACAGTTTTGACTGGGCTGAGCGGGAACTGTACTTCCTCAGTGGTAGGGAGGCGAGCAGGCCAGAGGTGGATGAACGCAGTGCCCTTGTTTGGGTGTAGGGCCTGATCAGAGCCTGGAGGTACTGAGGTGCCGTTCCCCTCACAGCTCCGTAGGCAAGCACCATGGTCTTGTAGCGGATGCGAGCTTCAACTGGAAGCCAGTGGAGAGAGCGGAGGAGCGGGGTGACGTGAGAGAACTTGGGAAGGTTGAACACCAGACGGGCTGCGGCGTTCTGGATGAGTTGTAGGGGTTTAATGGCACGGGCAGGGAGCCCAGCCAACAGCGAGTTGCAGTAATCCAGACGGGAGATGACAAGTGCCTGGATTAGGACCTGCGCCGCTTCCTGTGTGAGGCAGGGTCGTACTCTGCGGATGTTGTAGAGCATGAACCTACAGGAACGGGCCACCGCCTTGATGTTAGTTGAGAACGACAGGGTGTTGTCCAGGATCACGCCAAGGTTCTTAGCGCTCTGGGAGGAGGACACAATGGAGTTGTCAACCGTGATGGCGAGATCATGGAACGGGCAGTCCTTCCCCGGGAGGAAGAGCAGCTCCGTCTTGCCGAGGTTCAGCTTGAGGTGGTGATCCGTCATCCACACTGATATGTCTGCCAGACATGCAGAGATGCGATTCGCCACCTGGTCATCAGAAGGGGGAAAGGAGAAGATTAATTGTGTGTCGTCTGCATAGCAATAATAAGAGAGACCATGTGAGGTTATGACAGAGCCAAGTGACTTGGTGTATAGCGAGAATAGGAGAGGGCCTAGAACAGAGCCCTGGGGGACACCAGTGGTGAGAGCGCGTGGTGAGGAGACAGATTCTCGCCACGCCACCTGGTAGGAGCGACCTGTCAGGTAGGACGCAATCCAAGCGTGGGCCGCGCCGGAGATGCCCAACTCGGAGAGGGTGGAGAGGAGGATCTGATGGTTCACAGTATCGAAGGCAGCCGATAGGTCTAGAAGGATGAGAGCAGAGGAGAGAGAGTTAGCTTTAGCGGTGCGGAGCGCCTCCGTGATACAGAGAAGAGCAGTCTCAGTTGAATGACTAGTCTTGAAACCTGACTGATTTGGATCAAGAATGTCATTCTGAGAGAGATAGCGGGAGAGCTGGCCAAGGACGGCACGTTCAAGAGTTTTGGAGAGAAAAGAAAGAAGGGATACTGGTCTGTAGTTGATGACATCGGAGGGATCGAGTGTAGGTTTTTTCAGAAGGGGTGCAACTCTCGCTCTCTTGAAGACGGAAGGGACGTAGCCAGCGGTCAGGGATGAGTTGATGAGCGAGGTGAGGTAAGGGAGAAGCTCTCCGGAAATGGTCTGGAGAAGAGAGGAGGGGATAGGGTCAAGCGGGCAGGTTGTTGGGCGGCCGGCCGTCACAAGACGCGAGATTTCATCTGGAGAGAGAGGGGAGAAAGAGGTCAGAGCACAGGGTAGGGCAGTGTGAGCAGAACCAGCGGTGTCGTTTGACTTAGCAAACGAGGATCGGATGTCGTTGACCTTCTTTTCAAAATGGTTGACGAAGTCATCTGCAGAGAGGGAGGAGGGGGGGGAGGATTCAGGAGGGAGGAGAAGGTGGCAAAGAGCTTCCTAGGGTTAGAGGCAGAAGCTTGGAATTTAGAGTGGTAGAAAGTGGCTTTAGCAGCAGAGACAGAAGAGGGAAATGTAGAGAGGAGGGAGCGAAAGGATGCCAGGTCCGCAGGGAGGCGAGTTTTCCTCCATTTCCGCTCGGCTGCCCGGAGCCCTGTTCTGTGAGCTCGCAATGAGTCGTCGAGCCACGGAGCGGGGGGGAGGACCGAGCCGGCCTGGAGGATAGGGGGCATAGAGAGTCAAAGGATGCAGAAAGGGAGGAGAGGAGGGTTGAGGAGGCAGAATCAGGAGATAGGTTGGAGAAGGTTTGAGCAGAGGGAAGAGATGATAGGATGGAAGAGGAGAGAGTAGCGGGGCAGAGAGAGCGAAGGTTGGGACGGCGCGATACCATCCGAGTAGGGGCAGTGTGGGAAGTGTTGGATGAGAGCGAGAGGGAAAAGGATACAAGGTAGTGGTCGGAGACTTGGAGGGGAGTTGCAATGAGGTTAGTGGAAGAACAGCATCTAGTAAAGATGAGGTCGAGCGTATTGCCTGCCTTGTGAGTAGGGGGGGAAGGTGAGAGGGTGAGGTCAAAAGAGGAGAGGAGTGGAAAGAAGGAGGCAGAGAGGAATGAGTCAAAGGTAGACGTGGGGAGGTTAAAGTCGCCCAGAACTGTGAGAGGTGAGCCGTCCTCAGGAAAGGAGCTTATCAAGGCATCAAGCTCATTGATGAACTCTCCGAGGGAACCTGAACCTACTATACTAATGTCATACTACTACCACATGGGCCAGGAGTATTACTGCATCTGTGAGTATACTACTATCATACTACTACCACGTGGGTCATGGGTATTACTATATCTGTGAGTATACCGCTATACTACTATCATACTACTACCACATGGGCCAGGAGTATTACTGCATCTGTGAGTATACTACTATCATACTACTACCACG